>NW_010398101.1:26539-55185 GCF_000710305.1 Buceros rhinoceros silvestris | reverse complement strand
GTCTCTTCAAATCACTTCTATGCAAGCAGTTGTTAACCACATTCTGTGTTTCAGAAGGAATCAGAAAATAACGATCACAGTGCTAAGAGCATAGCTTAGTCTTTCATGAGATTTAATTTGTACAGAAAACTAGGATCTAAAAGCGCCTGCATATTTTTTGTGTCCTGGCTTTGTGCCAGAAGAAGTAAAAGCTGGAATGTTGGCAATAAATGGGTGTAAATCCCAAATGCAGTGACTGACCCAGGGAAAATCCTTCCGAAAGAAGAGGGGGAAACAGTGAGGGGATTAAAAATGCATGTCATAGAGGAAAAAGGGACCCGCCTGATAGTTCAGAAGTATACTCGGTGAAAAGCCTGAACCACCCCTAATAGCATTGCTGATGAGATGAAGGTGTTACTTTTCCTGAGAGCAATGGGGGCAAAAAAAAAAAAAGCCTTTGTTAAACCAGCAGACACACATTTACTGACAATTTGGAAAACCCCCTTCAAAATCACCTGTCCCCAATGTCACTGGTGAGTTGAAGAGCATTTCTGGTTTTATAAGTGGAATAAAAAGATAAACATTTCTGAGTATGTGGCTGAATTAGGAAAATTAACAGAGCGCTGCCGGCTTGCAGAGAGTTTAAATGGTGCATGAAGAACCTCCATAGCCTGTTGTATACAGAAGGAAGCAACACAAACATGTGCCTGTTTGCCGGGGCCTGTTACACCCTAAAATGGTCCCTAGAATTTGCTATTTAAGCGAGACTGGTTTTTATCATGCTATAGAGCTGCAACAACCTTATATGATCTGCTCTGCAGCTTAACCAGAGGTCAAGCCAAAAGCACAATACGAGCATATTTAAAGACTCCACACTATACTTTGGAGATGCAGAACTTTGATAAAGTGAAGCTTTCTTACAAAATTTTCCATGGGACCAGTTTTTCTTGCACTGTTTTAGTACTTGCATTTCTCTCCCAGCTAGGAAAAAAATGCAGCCACTCAAAAGCAGTTTCATTAATCAACTCTTCATTGCTCGTTAAGAGACAGATCGTTCTGTCCTGGCATAAGCAATTGATTTAATTGGTAGCTGTGCCTCCGTGAGGCCTCGGACAGCAAGCTCTTTACCTGAACACATTTCACTGTACCTTTTATATGCAGCAGAGCCAGGAGTATGTCCAGGCACAGTCGTACCAGTGTTAGCACTGCAGTTAGCAAAACTGACCTGAACGAAATTGATCTTTTCAGCTGGGCCTGATGTTCTTGAGCATGTTTCATTAGTACATTGCTAAAGGATTACCAGCTTGTTTTGCTTATCCTTAATTGCATCGGAGGGAGAGTTGAGGATGACAGTGAGGAGGAATAGAAGCACATAGCATTGTTGGTTTTATTATTAGATGAAAAGACTTAAAATTAATCTTATTAAAACCAGTATTATGTATGTTTTTCCAAGCAAGATTAGGTGCAAAGGCTCTGAACTGAATTATCAGTTCAGCACTCCAGCAGTACCTCAGTGAGAAACCTGGAAAGTCTCTGCCTTTGTATTTCCATGTTTGGTTATTTCCATAGTGCCGAACTGGTGACAGCCAGCTGCCGAGGCAGACACTGCACGCTACCACTCCAGCATGCACCACTTCCCAGACCTGCGGCCAGCAGCTGCCTGTTTCCCTTTATCCTGCATGTTCACTTTGAGACCCAGAAGTCCCCAGCCTCTGATCACTCCAAAATCAGATGTTTGTCATTTGACATCATAACCTTACTCAAGAAACTGTCCCTTATACATATTCTAAGAGCTTTCTAGATGCATTACGTACACAACCCGCCCTTACCATCCTAACTACTTGTGAACTTTCTTCTGGTCCACTTTAGCGTTGAAGAAGGAAGTGCAATAGATGACTTCTTAGGATCTGCTGCTGGTACCATCTGTGTTTTAGATGTCTGAGGGAGCCATGGCTATACACAGGCAGAGTTGCATATAGAGGAAGCATATATAAATAGGCATAAAATGTAACCACAGAGAAAGGAACAATTCACCTTCTCAGTCCCTACAGTAACATACTCTAGCAGGAAATCCCTGCTGTTGCTTCTCAGGAGAAAAGATTGTCTCTCTCATACTGTGATCGTACTTGTATTCCTTTTTACCGGTGTTCATTATCACTAGAACAAAGGTGCAAGGGGGAGTTCAGTACAGAACTGAAGAGAACTCCTTACTGTACAGACCGTACACATTATTTGTATCATTATACATACGTATATATCTGCATTCGTTTGTATAAATACATAAACAGGCATGTGTAATTATATGTAGAGAGTGTACATGTATGTATTTTATGTATTATATAGAGTACCTATGTCCTAGTTCATTGCAGTAGGACTATGTGAATAAGGATTGCCCAAAGACACCTAACTTTTCTGGTGGGATTGATTAAAAATACAATTCTTTTGCATTAATTTTTATTTAATCTTCTCCCTATAATTTCTTTTTACATTTATTTTTCCATTTAGTTCTGCCTCTGATTAATTTTCCTGTAGACACAGAGATGAAAAGTTTGCTTTTTTTTTAAACAGAATTTATTTGCTGGATTGGCTTTCTTCCACAAAGCCTAACAACTCCAGTGCTCAGAACTTGTTAGGACTGATTCTTTTCTAACTATATCTGTGCATTCTGGAATGTGATTAATTCTCCTAAAAAAAATCTATGCAGTCGATAGATTTAAAAAATGTGTAACACGGATACATGTTACACAGCTGACTATGAAAAGAGAAGGATATTAATCACATTGTTTAGATCAGATTATAAATGAACTTTTTTCTCTCTTGCTGCAACCATTCTTTTGCAACAGTCACTGCTCTGCTATTCTAACAGGGAGAAAACCATGATTAATTTATACAGCTGAAAAGGCTTGGCTTTGCTTTCAAGATGATCTCATGATTTTGATAAACATGACTCATCGAAGAATATAGGCTCAGAGACAAGAATTATTCCTAGTTTAAGATTCAGCAAACCTCCAGAAGAAGATAAATCTGAGAGGCAAAATACAGTAAACATGTTTGATGGAGACAGCTTTCCTATGTTAATTAAAATCTTATACTATCTCTATGAAGCATGGAATTTGTGACTCTTAGAAGCGTCACTGTGAAGTTAGTGCTTAGAGTTTTGGCTCAAGCCTACCCCTACTCTCTTAGCAGCCAAAGGTTAACACTTATTATGTCTTCAGAAGAAGTCAGAGCAATCCCACACTTCTGCTTTTTGTTCTCCATTTGTAACAGCCCATCAGTTCTTGTTATCTGGACATTAGCAAATGTGAGGACCATCTACAAGAAGAGCCTGAAGGAGAATCCAGGGAACTACAGACCTCTCAGTCTGACCTCGGTGCTGGGAAAGGTTATAGAGCAGGTCATCGTGAGTGCCATCACGCAGCACATAAAAGACAACCAGGTGATCAGGCCCAGTCAGCATGGGGTTATGAAGGGCAGGTCCTGTTTGACTGACCAGATCTCCTTCTATGACAAGGTGACCCATTTAGTGGACGAGGGAAGGGCTGTGGATGTTTTCTGCCTGGACTTTAGTAAAGCCTTTGACACCATTTCCCACAGCACTCTCCTGCAGAAACTGGCTGCTCACGGCCGGCATGAGTGTGCTCTCTGATGGGTCAAAAACTGGCTGGATGGCCGGGCCCAGAGAGTGGTGGGGAATGGAGTTAAATCCAGCTGGCCAAACCACTGATAACACTCAGGGGAATTTTCTAAGAGTATTTTCTAAAGACAAGTTAACAATTAAACTCCTAAGTGTCTTCTATGACATCACAGGTGCAGGTAGAAAACTTTTTGCCAAAGACACTTTTTTGTTGTGGAAACATGCACATGAGGTAGAGCGAGTCTGTCAAGGAGAAGGTTCTTCAGGGGATTTCAGTATCCCTCAGCAAAGGCAGAACATTTATATCACTGCTATCAGCTTGTTTAGCTGCTCTATTTATTTTGTGTTGTTCAAAGAGGGAATGATAAGAAATGCTGGGGGGACAATCGTGTCTCTGGACTTCATTGCAGGTGTTAAGGCAGCAGGTTTCTCCTGAAAGCCAACCTCAAAATTAAGCCAGCTGAGTTCTGGTGTAAACTTTTGCTTTATTATCATGGGCTGAGTGATGCCAGAAAGCTGCAATTCCTTTTAACCAACTGTTTCTCTTTAGATTTCATCACAGCTTTATGTTAAACAGTTTCAGAAAGACAACAGGTTGGCACAGGGAATAAGTCAGCTTTAAGGCCCTGACTCTTATTCCAGTCACAGCACTGCAGGTTTCCAATCTGAAAGATGCTTTTCATTTGATAAAAGTTAGTTTCAAACTGCCACGTTTCAACCTTTACTTTGGAAATTTATACATTAAAGCAGGTCATGACCAGAAAAGGCAAATGAATAAACTATCAGACAACTTTTATTCAATATATGGCTTGGCTGCAGGCCATTATTTCAAGCTAAATGCAGCAAATTACTTTTTCTCCACTTTAAACACTATTTTTTGTGACGCTTTTTGTCACAGGATCCCTACCTTACTATGGAGCACATGTTATTTTCCTTCCACTACCTTTTTTAAAGGCCACCCAGTGGGTTTGTATATCACCCTATTTGTTATATCTGCATCTGGACAAACTGTTCCTAAAAATCGTTTATTGAAATAGTTTAACCTTTTCTTCTAGTTCTACCAATATCCATAAGAAGAATGTGACTTTTATTACTTCATTCCTTATTCGTAATTGTTTGTCAGATCACTTATGTGAGCAAATTATTGCCTGTGGATTCTTTTCAGAACTTCCAATCATTCCTCGCCATCTGGCCGACAAGGCTGGCTTCATCAGTCACACAGTCTTAGTTATACCCTTTGATATGCAGCAACCGCCCTCTTGGAGACCGGACTGGGGATGTCCCAGTTGAAACCACAATTCATTGTAGCCTGAATAAACTCTCACCAGAGTAACAATGGGCTCAAGTGCTTTCAGGACCACATAGAGTTAAAATTACCTACCAAGGGAAAACTTGAATCAACTGAGTTTGAAGACACTGCCTAGCATTTACTTGGAAACATTCTTAAATATTTTTCTTTCTTTTTTTTTTTTTTTACTTTCTGCACAAGAAAATATCTCTTTTCATACATACACATGTACAGAGACTCCGTGCTCAGTCAGCTCCTGAATGAACCAGCAAGATGGATAAGTGTCTGCTGGGTGTCTAGAATGCTTCTGGTTTGTTTTACATGCCATATATACATTTGCAGATGTGTTTGTGTGCCATGTATTGACATGACGTAAGAGTATACTTGACCATGAATTCTTTTTATTTCTTGTCTGATTTATCTCACAGCTGAGGCATTAAGTCTCTAGCCAGGAACTGTCATAAAAATAAACAGAAATATGTAATATATTTATGAATAAACCTCTTGACACATTCCATACAGCATTTATATGGAGACATCCACCCTTCTCTCAGTGGTCTCCACTTAAACTCACTGGTCTCTCTTTTGTAACACCATTATTTATGGATTGCTTGTGTGAGGGGAGGAAGAAGCAGCTCCACCTGCCCGTGCAGATGTGTCCTGCTGGGGATGCAGGGCCTCTTGCAGGCTGTGTCCTCGCTCCTCTCCTCTCCTTAGCCAGCTCTTTTGTAACACCATTATTTATGGATCGCTTGTGTGAGGGGAGGAAGAAGCAGCTCCACCTGCCCCTTGCAGATGTGTCCTGCTGGGGATGCAGGGCCTCTTGCAGGCTGTGTCCTCGCTCCTCTCCTCTCCTTAGCCAGCTCTGTCCTTGTCTTCTGCTGCTTTATTCACTGTCCTGTCCATCATTCAGATGGATTATTAAGTACATGTACTTCTGGCTCAACTTAACAAAGGTAATGCCTTGTTCTCTGGCTTAGACTTTAAAGAATTTCCACCACATAATTCTCTCAATATTACTGATATATGATAATTTCTTGCTATATATTTTTTCCTATTAAACACTTTTGTTTAGAATTCACAACTGGAGGTTTTCATTTACTTTTCTAACAGCTCATTAAAAACTGAATGTCATGGTTTAAGAAATGATTTGGGAACATAATTTTGCGTGCAAGCTAGGTCTGGTTACCAATCATCAAGTGTTAACGCCTGAAGAGCCTGGGTGCTCTCTGAGCAACCCCAATTGGCATTTCACAGATTTCACTCCCTGTGCATATACCAAGTTATTGAGGTGTGAGCTGGGAAACAGGAGGCTCCTCACAGTTGGTAACAACAAATGACCTCCAGACATGGGATGGAGGCTACAAAGTTAGGAACTACCTCTTGGTGAGCCCTTCTGGAAAAAGACACATAGCAGCAGCGTTTAGTAAATAGTAGTAAGTAGTATTTAGAAAAGAGTAGACAGTATTTAGTAAATAGTAGATCATATTTAGTAAAGAGTGGTACTTGAAGCTGAAAACAGCAGAAGTAATTGTTGTACATGTGAATGACAGAGAACAGAGCCTGGGTTGGAAAGTCTGTGCTTTTGGTACTCCTCTCTTGGGCTGCTATGCTCTTGTTGGACTGTTGGATTTCAGAAGAAGGGAATAGGCACACAAGGTTTTGGAAGTGAAGGGCTGGGCTGTGATGCTGTGTAAATTCAAGGGAAATCTTGGAGCACATCTCAGTGCTATACCAAAGGCAAGGGAGCTGGACAAGCAGTCTGTAAGCTGCCTCACAGGGCACCTCCCACCAGCATTTGGTGGCTCTTGTTCTATTCTACACATAATGCATTCTTTCATATTCGTTACACTATAAAACAGAATCTTCTATCATTTTTATTTGGTGTGTATGCATGAAAAGTTGATTTCAAATCTAAATAAATCTGTAAAAATAAGTCTCCAACCTTCCAATCATGCTCCCATGCAAAACCAGGATTGCCTTCCCTGGATCCCCAAATCTATTCACGGGTTTTGCATGGGAGAGAACCGACAGTGTGCTCTTTGTTCTTTTGAGAGAGTAGTATTGTTTGAAATTAATTAATACATTTTGTTTCATAGGAACAAATAAAAAAATGCAGAATTTAGTTGGGAAATAAGAGGTGTCAATGGGAAGAAGCAAGGCCTAAGATGGGATAAGAAGGTGGAGCGCAAGGCTGTAGAGCGTGCATGATGTAGCAATGCGATAGATGGTTCCTTGATCAGTGGCTTAACAACCAGTGGTCCAAATCCAATAAATCTTGTCCACAGGGTTAGTAGAAAAATCTTCCTAGTGAGAAATACTTGACTCTGCCTCAGGGCAAAAGCACACACAGCTGCAACAGAGGGCTCTAGTACCAGATTCTTCTGTCACAATTTAGCTGAAGACTTTGATGTATCTTCCAATACTCTAACCTCTGTCCTAATGAATAACTAATTAACAAACTTAAGATGGGAATACTGACTTAGTGATAAGGTTACCAAAAGGATTAGGAGGAGCCAAGATATCATCTTGGAAACAGTCACAGACATTCAATCTGTGCTCACCCCCTGTGTGGTCCTTCCCATCTCTTTTGGAGGTTGCTCTCCCTGTGTGATCAGGTCACATCAGTACTCACACTAGTCCTGGGTGAAGTCAGCTGCACTGGCCTGAACCCTGCTGGGACGAATCTGGGTCACTGCATCTGAGTTACCGCGGTCACCCCACTGAGGGCATGGCTCAGCCTGACATCAGTGAGTGGAAAGGGAGGGGAAATACCTAACTGCAGGGAGTGAGATATTTTAAACAGCAGGACAAGCTCTCTCTCCCTCCAGAAATGCTAATCATCTTCCCTCAAATAGCAAAACCTTGAGGCAATTAAGTGTTATTAAAATGTGTCTACTGAAAACTTCTGGAGGTTATATGGTAATTTGCATGATTATGTAATTTTGTACGTTGATTCGCTTTTCATTAGAAAATTCACAAACATACTGTGCAGTAAGATTTTACCTCTGTCTCTCTCCTTTGAAAGACAATGCCATACATATTACACAAGAAACTAATTCTGCCAAAAATAAATCTACATAAATCTGTGGAAACAGATACATAAATATGATACATCTAGGTAAAATAACTCAGCATTTTCTTAATTTCTAATTTTTTTTATCAAGTCCTGGCTGATTTTTGCTTATTATAGCTTGGAACTGGGGAGTTATTTTCAATGGGAGATTTTTGCCTGTTGTTGCTTTGACATTTTATTTGTTAGCTCTATAGATGACACACAGTTTAATATTGCTGGATGGAAGAGTTAGACTAATAACCACTACCAGATAAATACTAGAATAGTGGCTTAAATATAAGGTTAATGTTATATGGAAATTCATAAGTTTTACAGTGTTATGGGTTTGGGGGTTTTTGTTTGTTTGTTTGGGTTGTGTGTTTTTTTTTTACTATTTCCCTGCTTTGTTTTGGTTTCCAGTAAGGCATTAGAAAAGCTCTCTGAAGCAATTAAATCAGTACATTGAACTAAAATGACATAAGATGTTAACTGTGTATTTTTAAGACAACCAGAAATTACATAAACAAAACTAGTAAGATATACCACGTGGAACAAGCCAGTCAGGATTGTTTCCTTATCTAGCTTTTATAGGACATTTCTGTAGTGATAAAAAGACGTTCTTGTTATGGAGAGGTTAGCTGGACTAAGCAAAGTTGGATGACATAAATTCTCTTCAAGCTTGAAGGGTGATTTGATTATAGTGTATCAGTCTGGAAGAGATAACAGTCATGATAATTGAATTAATTTAATATCTTCTTTAAAAAATAGCTAAACAGATAGATACAGGAGGGAGGATATGTAATTCTGCTGTGATTCGGTCCTCCAGTTAGAAAAAGTTATATGGGTTTCACTGGAATGGCACCATTTTGCAGCCAAACGTCAGAACTGCTGTATAGTTTCTCATACCACACGAGCTAAAAAAGCGTGTGGTCAGGTTGTGGATTAGATTTGTTTGCTGGGTTTTTTGTGTTTGATTTTATTTTATATAAATATGTATTTATAAATACTTACTGTTAAATATAATTCTGTCATTCTGAGCAAGATGTTCCTCCTAATCCTTCAAACTCATAAAAGCTTCAAAGAATATATTTGGCAAATGTACAAATACAAAATCAGTTCTTTTCCAACAAATTCATTATCCATTCTTACTCTTTAAGGATACTAAGGGAAAATAGTCAGTTGCAGTCCACCTCTGCAATTATATCAAAACCACTATTTCATGGACTGAATTTAT
Organism: Buceros rhinoceros silvestris; assembly: GCF_000710305.1. Lineage (NCBI taxonomy): Eukaryota > Metazoa > Chordata > Aves > Bucerotiformes > Bucerotidae > Buceros > Buceros rhinoceros. The sequence continues at coordinate 45,992 of NW_010398101.1, read as the reverse complement.
TAGAAAGTTGTCTAGAATAAATTAATTTCGCCATACAGAACACATCTGACAAAAGAACCACTAGAAATTTCGTATTAATTTTGAGGCTGATACTATAAATGTCTATATAAGAGGGTCTGGAGAAAATGCTGACAGGCCCCTATCTCCAGTGATGCTGCCAGGTGCTGATATAGTTAGTTCTTTGGAAGCAAAGAACTGTTCATTCCTGCAAGCAGAGTAAAACCTTGTCTGCAGAACAGATCTGTTAATTTGAGACTGAGCATTATTTCAGCCCTTGGTCTACTTAAGAAGAATAAAGAGCTTTTTGTAGAGGTCTTTGGTGCTGAATAAACATCCTCAGGTCTAGACTTCGGGTTCCCTTGTCAGCAGAAACTGACAGGAATTAGAAAGATCTGAGCATTTCCAGCACATTAATGATGTAAATTATGAAATAAACCCATGGACCAACATTTAAACCAGCAAACTGCTGAGAAAAATTGGTCTCGTATTCAGCAATGTAGCTGACACTGTGTTAGTCAATAAGAAAATCCCCCTTTTTCCTTTTAAAAGTTAGAGCAAAATGTGTGTAGCAGAAGAAAACACCCAACACTAGAAAAGGTACCATTACAAAAAAGGGAAGAGGTCAAGGTGTATCTTAATATGGAGATCCAGTAATATTTAAATTATTCTAAAAAAATAAAATTACAGAATAGTTTTGTACTCGGGGCAAAAATTTCTGTGTCTCCTACAGCTTAGACACTGTGCTTAAATTAGCAGTTGGCTGCCACTGTGTCCCACAGAAAATCAAGGGCAAACTCATCTTATAAATAATTCTGTGGAGAGATTCTGTATAATTACAGAAATAGATATTGGGAGGAAAAAGTTAAATTTGGTAGTTAGACAATAGCTGCAGCTATGAAACTCTGCATCTCATTTCAGTGGTTGTACATTATCCTCCATAAATGACATTATTAACGGTATATCATCGCTGTAAAACTGTTCTCTCTGTCTCACTAAAACTGGTTACCGCTAAACTATACATAAGAGACAGCCTCAAGGACCTTTGTGTCCAACACTAAGAAATTCTAAACAAAGTTGTAATGTCACATGGGGTAAAGGACTTCTGTTGGCTTTTGCATGATCCGAATGAGGCTACTTTTGAGGCTGCTGTGCTAGTTAAGAGCTGAAATTCCTGAAGTTGCGAATAGTGGAGACATCTCAGCTGTGAAATCATGGTCATCGGTCCCCTCAGATATCCCACCAGCCTTTTGAGAGCAGCTGGTACCTTCTGCAAACCAGCTGGAAAATCAGCTACAAACATCTATGTAAAATATTTCTTGCTGACACCATCGAATAATGACAGTTGCTCACTGTGAGTGATCTGATAGGAACAAATAGAAATTTACATTTGGCATCCATTGCCCTCAGTGCTAATCTTGAGCGGGAAGGAAATCCAAACCTGCTTAATCTAAGTCCCTCAATATTTCCTATGACTTTTTTTTTTTCCTACTCTTGTCTTCATATAAATCACTCAGGTGATGTTGCTGACAGATCCAGTAGCTAAATTTGATAATAAAAGCATGTGTTTTCTTAAGCTAATTATCTCTGCCACCATTGAGATTAAGATTAAATTTCTGATTCCAAAGAAAAATGTTTTAGATGGAGATTTTGGGGGGTTGTGTTTTTCAGTTCTGTCAATTTTTTGCATAAAGCTACATAAAAGTAGCTTCTAATGAGGGTTGTGTTCGTGAGGCAAATAGTGAGGGTCGCAGTGATTATAGGTGGTAAAATAAAAGGACCATAACTTTAGATGTGTGTTATATGCAAGCGTGCTGAGAAGCAGTGAGAGAATTTTGTAAACAAAGCTGCTCATATGTTGCATCTTGAACATTTTAACAAGGAAGTTGCTTGGTTTTTTTTCCTTTCTTTGTCTAACAACACTCACAAGGGTTCATGATTTTTCACTGATAAAGATCCTGCAACTTTTTTTGTGAAAACAGAGAATAAAGGTGCATCCAAGAGAGCATTTCACAGAATAGATGAGCTCCCAGGGGGCTTAGTTTCTTAGGGTTGGCAGATGATAAAAGATGATAAAGGAAGAAGCTTGTTTTGATGAAAGAATTTGGGGAATCTAAATGAATAATGACGACTAGTATGTATAGAAACAGGAATATTTTTCGGTCTTTTGATTATGGATGAATATCTTAAAACTTGTCATCAAGATAAGTAGTTTGAAACTATATTAATGATTAAAGGGAAAGGAGACCGTGGGAGGCAGCAGAAGAAAAAGGGAATTCATACAGTGCTGTGGGTGGCTTTTTTCTTTTTGAGAGCTTCATAAAACATAAAGGTGATAAATACAGGGTAAGGACAGAACAGTTGAAAGATTCTGGTAGAAGGAAGAAAACATGGTTCAGCATGTCCAGAACATCTGCAAAGCTAGACTGGAGGCTGGGAGTACACAGTGCATCTGAATGGCTAGAGCAACCATCTGTCTTAATTTGGGGCTTACAGCCATATGAAATGGTACCAAGAATCAGGCCCCAAATACTGAAATAAAATGAGCCATAACTGACAGAAAACTGAAATGGAGAAGCAGATAATGAAGGCAGCTCAGGTCAGGAGCTGGAGAATAATACGAGAGGATAGTGGAGGCAGATAATAGGCAAGTTAGAAACAGAGAAATAAAAAAAGAGAAGTTTGTCAAGTACAGCCTTCTGTCATTGATTTCTTTCAGAGGGTGAATCAGAAAGGATCAAATCTTTTCCTTCTTTACCCCACTTGGCATCGGTAGAACTCCAGCAAGCAACTCCACTTCTTCACCAGTGCCACAAGGGAGAGAATCAAGCTTGACATAACTAATATATTTGCTTTTCAGACCTGTTATTTTCCCAGCAGATTTTCTTTGTGGTTTAGAACAAAACCAAGAGAAAAGTAAAGAATATTGATGTCAGGATTGTGTTGAAAGATATAGGAAACAGTGGTTTTGAACAATTTCTATATTTAATTGTGTAAAAGTCAGCACTGCATTTGGCTTATTATGATGCTCTCCTTTTTAATGTTAATTGTGTATGATTTGACAAGTTTACTGTGAATTTTTTTCTCTTTTCCCATGTTCAGGCTTTCCCGTGCATTGCTCCCCAGATTCTCTTCTTTCTTGCTAAATGAAACTCTGCCAGCTTGTATTGGTGGTTAAACAGAGTCTCAGAAGCTAGGTATCATCTTTAACCTTGTTTTCTATTCATAAGTGTAATTTTAACAATTAACCTTATTGTGCAATGAACAGAAAGTAATGCAGTAGAAGTGACATTAAGAAGAAAAACCGTGCTGTTATTAAAACTGCTATCAGGAAAAATCAGTATCTTTTTAGATAACTGCTTTTGTTTTTTGAGCCTCCTCATGCTCAAAAGCAAACCCTCACCTCCTCCATATGCTGGAAATCTTATATTAACTCTTTTGGGGAGTATCAGTAAGAATATTGGAGCTTTTACTCGCTGCAGCAACACAGTACAAGGAATTACCTGCCAAGTACTAGTGTGATGACTGAATGTGGTTAAGGCAAAGAACATGCTGATATGAAAATCACAAACAGTAGTTTTGTGATGATGTTTTATATGTAGGTTCAAAATAAAACCATGCGGCTGTTTGCTCCTTCCTCCTCCCACTCCCTCAGTGGAATGGAGAGGAGAATCAGAAGAAAAAGGTAGAACTTCATGGGCTGAGAGGAGAACAGTTTAATAGGACAACACAGGGAAAGAAAAAACAAAAATAACAATAATATTAATAAAATTATATGTTGAGTGATGCACAATGCTCTTACTCACCATCTGAAACCTGACATTCAGCCCATCCCCAGGTTGTGATCCCTCCTCCCCCAGCCAGCTCCCCCAGTTATATACTGACCATGATGTCATATGCTATCAAATATCCCCTTGTCTAGTTCAGGTCAGCTGTCCTGGCAGTGGCCCCCGGCAGCTTCTTTCGAAAACTCTATCCCAGCCAAACCCAGGACACACAAGCCCTCTTCACGTGAGTGTAGAGATGCCACTGGATTTGAGGTCAGGAGAGAATATTAGTAACAGCTACTCAGGCTTTCTGCTTTAAATATGCCACAGAATTTCACCTAGCAATTCCTTTGTGAGGCCCATCATTTTAAATTAAGCTGGAACACAATCTTTAGATGCTTAAATGTAATCAAAACTTAATGTGATGAAAAATGCAGATCATCACTTGTTAAATTTAATAAGGAAGAAAATTTACCCATGTAACAAATGTAATATACATTTGTATACAGATGTAATATACATTTGTTTAAATTTGACATGATATTGCAGCTTGCCACCACCTGAAGTAGTTATAGAGCAGCTCTTTTGCCTAAGCAGTTCTATCTCAATGTTACATCTACCTCTGCAGATGCAGAATATTTACTGTGCTCTGTATTGGCTGGTTTTATTTCTGTGCCTATGTGGAATCTACCAGCTCTTGGGCAGAGCTGCATCCTTTGAATGTGATCACTTTATTCATAGAGGCTGTATCATCCCCAGCCTTAACAAAATCTGCCCAGGCTCCTTTGAAAGTAATGTCACCTGTAGCTGGGGCAGTAAAACAGAGACTCTCATACTCCCTGCTTAAAAAGTCTGCTCTGTAGGTGCTTCCAGGTGGATCAGACAGTCAGCTGACTTACTCTTCCTGTGTAGGCTGTCTTTCAGCACGATGAAGTTTGAGTCTGTGTTTACTGAGGTTGCTGATCCCTCACTGTCAAGTATGAGTACTGACAATACTATTTGACATGCTTATGAGCAACTACTTCTTGATTTCTTGGGGTTTTTTGATCTTCAGAACTTGTCTTGACTTATCCTGAACAGCAAATTCACAAAAACATAACCCCTTCAGCCGGCAAGATTTTGAGCAAGTGGATGTATGAAAATGATAGAGCATCATATCTGATATAACTTCCTGAGAAAGCGATTCTCCCTTGCACAATTGGGTGCAGTGGACATTTCCAGTAAAATAATGACACATTTTGATTTTGTGTGCATATTAGATGTTTAAACCTCTAGCTGAAGCCTGCTAGTTCTTACATTTGACTGTCAAAAAGGATTTGTTTAAACTCTTTTTATCAGGACTGCCCAATGTTGCTGTGAGAGAAGGAGAGTTCAAAACTCCTGTTGACTTTATGTGGCAGCTTTTAAACTTTCCTGATCATTTTAACTTCCCTGAAGGATGAGTAACATGTTTAGTTTGTCTTGTAATTCTGCCCATCTCCTGGCTTCATTCATTGAAGCTTTTTCACTTGCAGTCATAGAGATTTTGAACCTGTGAATCTGTGAAAACTATTATTAAATTCAAAACACACTTTCGGCACAAAGCGGTTGAAAAATCAGAACCAGCAGAACAACAAAAGGATGCATTATAACAAGACTTGATGTCATTTAAAATTTGGATTAAACTCTTCTCCAAATGAACTTCAAAGTGTCAAACTGAAGCATGTTAGTTCCAGAAGGAAGCAGGTTCTATTGATTCAATAATGTTGCTAGATTATCCTCATCTTCAGAAAAGCCTCCAATTGCAGTGGATTGATAAATGTTCATGAGTTTTTGTTCTTTGTTTTGATGTTTCCTCTCTTTAAAATGGCTAAAGATTTTCTTACCATAATGAAACTGAGGTCCCATTACAGCAATTCACTTGTTGCAAATTGTGCTCCCACCATAAACAGCTTTGCAAGCCAGCTACATGCTTTGCTCTGCACTACAGATCTTGTGTCAAAGTTCAGCTTATAGAACATGTCTGTAGTTCAAATTTTCCGCATGCTAGTAAGGATGCTGCATCTCATACCTATTTACTGCAGTGAAGAACTAATATTTGCTAGATCTTCAGAAGACTGCAGAAGGGTGTATCACAATTCATTTGGTAGCTTTATCATCTCTGTTATTTTTTTAAAAGTCTTATTTAATGATAGAAGTGACACTGATTCAATGTGCAAAGATAAACAAATGTGTCTTGTGCATCCTGAAAGCCAATGTAAAGCACCAGACAAAATACTTGAAGTCTGGGTGAACAAATTACATGCCATATGCATTTTTACCTAAACAGTTGCATTGTATTTCAAACATCTAAATGAATTATTTGCTGAACAAGATGAGCGTTTTGAGTGGGAGGACTCCATGCTTTGTGTTGGGTTTTTTTTTCTTACTCTGATTTCTTTTTACCTAGCAGGCTAGGGGTTACTAATGTTACTGCTGTGTTTGTTAATTTAATAGAAGTTAGAAGCACGGTCACTCAGGCAACAATCTATAATAACCACTAAGATTGTAATAGACACATCGCCCTGTTAGACATATATGGAAGAAAATTTCCAAATAACAACGCAGTGGGTGTATCTCTCACAGACTGATGAGATTTTTTGGTCACAGCAAAAAAACAGTGGCAGACAGAGTGAAAACAGGTGAAAAAGAAAACTGCATCAGTGATGATCAGCATGTGTGGGAGCATGCTGAAGCCAGGCTGGGAGGCCCTTTTTTTTAGGGAATGTCGCTAGTTTAGAGGATGAACTTTAGTTCCTTTAAAGCTGAGACCCATGTGGAGATTTCAAAGCGGCCAACCTGTACCTGCAGCACAGGCCCTGCTTGTATACAACCAGCTGGCTTTTGGGGGCATGTCAAGTTTTCTTGGGAAAGCACAGCATGTCCTATGACATTTAGCTGTGAGCTTTGTCTGGTCCCAGGCGTCCTGCCCGTGACTGTGTCAGCTCTTGCTGTGTGAGCCTGTGAGCTGTGCTCTCTGCGCTGCTGAAGACAAGAGCGACATGTGCTCTTCTTAAAACGCAGGGGATGCTACCTGTCTTGTACAACATGTAGATGTTCTGCCTTTTAGCTGCAGCTCAAGGAGGCAGAGGGGCAAATGAGCTAAACCCTGCCATCGTTATCCTGGCAACTTGTCATAGCCCTCACTATTACTTACTGGGGAGGAAGTTGAAAGACATCAGAGTGGGCAAGTGATAAACACCTAAATAGAGGTGTGTTTTCTCTATTTCTAGGGTTGGGACCTTTATTCCTAGAAATCTATGTCAATGCCAGTATTTGAGAACAGACCACTTCATGCTAACACAGTCATCCCAAGAGACTGTGTCTTGTTGAGGCACAGCAGTGCTTGGCAATGCCGTGTCCTCCAAAGCTCTCGATTCACGCAGGGGCTTTTGTGCTCACTGTGAACTCAAGTCTGTCGTCTTCCTAAGAAGGAAAGCACACTGTCGGTGTACAATGAAAGTAGGAGACAGATGTCTGATCACTGAGTATTTCATATAATTTCTAGTGGATGAGAAAAAAAAACTTTGCACGTTTTCATAATCTTAATGATTGAATACGAAGCTATTTTTAGTCTGTGCATAGAGTATTTTTCAGCATCACCTACTTCAGTAGGTTTTACTCTTTGAAGTGCTGAAGAAATTCAGCTAGTAGAAAGCAGAGTCTGTCTCATCTCACCGTCTGTGAGGGACTTGATTGAGCTAGTGAGCTGAGATAAATTCTGCGATGGTTCACATCAGTATAAGTCTTTACTAACTCTGTCTTCCGTTTGTCTTAGTTCATTCTGTGTTACCATGAGCCGGGGAGGGGGGGGTGTGTGTGTGAAGGTATTTTAAACTAACAGGTGTCTAATTTCACTGAAAAAGGAAAAAGCGAGTTACCAAGGCTGCCTCAGAACAGGTATGTGTGTGAGTGACAGCCCTGTGCCATGCACCAAGCTGCTCCTGGTTTGAAATGTTGTGTAACAAAAAATGAGTGCGGGATCAAATCCCCAGCCAAGAACAACCTGTCCCAAATTGATGTTGTCACTTCAGACAAATACCCAGGAGGTCTGTTCCCTTTTACATAGCACTCACTTAGCATGTCACACTAGTAAAATCACTTTGTATTTTATTCAAGTAGGATGTATTTAAATTTGATAGATCCATTTCAGATACTGGTTCTAAGCAGCTCTGGAAAGATGTCCAGATCTTCAAAATGTTCAGATTTTGTGGGCGTGACCCCCCGGCCGGTCCGGGAAGCAGCCCTGTAAGCCTGCTGTCAGTCAGCAGCAGGAGGTGTGTTGTTTAGGAGGAGACAGAGAGGTTGTGTCAATAGGTGATTGGAAAGCCAGCTCATCTCTGGGCAGGACAGTGAACTTGAAACCAATCCAGCCAGAATACGTAAGATAACTTAGAAACTATAAATAGATGTGATAAGGAGTTAACTGCGCAGTTAGCACTTAGAAGTTGTGTGTGTAGGGGCTGCAGCCGCCTGCTGCAGTTGTATCTTAATAAAGGCCTTCTGTGCACACATAGATTGTCGTATCGTCCGCCCCAAATATTTGCGACGTATGATTTACCCCTACACAAGATTTAACTGCCATTTAATCTGGATACTTTTAAAAGCCTCAGGACAGAAAGCAAAAGCTCGAGGTATGAAACAGCTTGCTTCTCACCTAGTTTGAAAACCAATGTTTGGAGAATGATTGGAAGGGCAAAAATAGAGAGTATGAGCTAAAAAACAGGCAGAAGGGGAGAAGATGCTCTTCCAAACACCATGTTATTCTAGCCATTACTAGTGTGCTAGTACTTGCTCTGTATCCAACAACACGTTCAAGGGGGACGGCTAGCGCGTCACTGTCCTGCCGGGTAAAGCCTTTAGTTTTTTATGGGTAAACATAGTTGTGGTTCTATCAAAGTAGTAGGTAATATGTGCGTCATCCATACAAAGAGCACAAACGCATCTTTGCTAAGCAGCACTTAACGAGTTCCCTGTGTCATCCTCCTTTTATTTAATACCTCTTACATTTGTTTTTCTTTCATCTCTGAAAGCACAGATCATTATGTGCCATTTCTTAGATGTTGATATGCGAACATCACTGTCTCTTAATGTTTGTCTTAGAATCAGTGAAATATTTTGCTAGATAGATACATCTATGTTTTTCTTATTGGTGCTGCTCTTCTGAGCATTGTGGGACTTTATGAAAAAAGAGATTTTTAATGTTCCTGACAGCATTAGACTGACAAATTTGTCTCAGAGAATTACATGTAATTTTATTTATCTACTGAGGAAGTGCAAAGTTTCTACAAGAGTAGAGAAACCTGCTAACCGGGCTATAAAAATGTCTCTCATAAACTGGTTTATATCTTTCAATTTTAATGTACGAAGGGAATTATTTCTTGGCCTCCTCTGTTATACTCTCTTCTCTGATTTATCTAATCTTACTAAAACAGTGAAACAAAGTTCAACAGTCAAACAGCAAACATTGCAAAAAGAATTTGGTTTTTTGATTGTAACTTAGAATTCTGCAAGTTAATCTATTTCAACGTACATTTTAAGGGCTTTTATCTGAAACCAAGCATAAACTATTTAAACTAGTCAGCTGTTGTATTTGCCTGCTATTCATTTAAAAACGGTTATGGATCACCTCGAAATCTTCATGGTTGCGCTTGTTCTGTGGGGGTGCTAAAAGGGGCCTGACTCAGCAAAGAAACCTGGTCAGATCTTAAAGCTTGTGTTGACCAGATGTCTTGACTTGAAATGCAAGATATTTTGAAGTTTATTATCACTATAACCCATAACTTCAGAAAAGCGCAGTGAAATGTTAAAAGGATGCATGTCTTTAATAAGGTGCATTTTGAAAATATTACATAGGGAAATACTTTGCTAGTCGGACACTTAGTACTTCAGTTTATCTTGGCAAATGGTTTTTCAAGAAAGAAAATTGTTTCCACAAGGTAGTATTTGACAGACATTTCTGTCTCTTTCTAAAAGACTCTGTGATAAAGGAGTGTTTACTTCTATCACTAGCTTTAAATTAATTTGGGGGTATCACTGACTTGCAGATATGCTGTGTAATGATGTGATAGATTTCCAGGAAAGTTTAAAAGATGGTATCTGTTAATGTGGCAGCTTTTTAAACTAGAGAAATGCTAGAAAATAGTTTCATACATTTGTGACTTAAATATTTGTATTTGTTTTAACATGTTTTACTTTAAATGACATTAAAACCTCGAGTAAATGTGTTGCTTTGCATTCCAGGTCACTTACAATCATTTTCAACGTTTTTTTGGCTAGAAGACACAATTATCAGTAGTATTTACCTTGGCTAGAAGACACAATTAGCAGTAGTATTTACCTTTCAGTATGAAGCAAATTGGTCTTATATTGAAGTACTTTGAAAATCGTGAGACTGGAGTGTGCCCATAGATGGATGTCAGCTGAGACCAGTACCAACTCAGTCTGTAAACGGGAAAGATGATGTTGGCTCTCATTTCAGAGATAAACATCACAGTTCTCACTGATGCTTCCTTTCGCCATGCCTGCTCCTGCTTCCCTCTCTTGGTAGGCAATATTTGTCATCTGAACAAAGCAAACCATACTTTAGGGCCTTCCTTGCTCTTCTGTTAGCATGCTGCTTTCCTGTCCTGATGCCTCTGTATTTTGAAGGAGCTGTGAATCTTCTCTTTCAACTAGAAGAAATATTAATGTAAGCCTAATACTGAGATCTGTCACTAATCCTGTTCTTTAATCTAAATTTTGCACTACAATCATTTCTGTCCTCTTCCAGGGGACCACCTGACCTGCTCTCCTGCACATCCCATTCCTAATTTAACTAGGAAAGCTGGGGACATTTATTCAGCTGACCAAGGAAAAGGTACTTACCTTGGTGCACCCTGTGACACTGCTGGTTCAGTAGTATCACGCAACCTACTGCTCCCTTTGTAACTCTTGTGCTCTGGTGGCATTACTGTCCCAATTACAGGACCTTACAGGAGAGGACAAAATCTGAGGGATCCTTTTGCAACACAGTAGTGAGTATGTAGACTCCTACTGTCTTGTTTTGAGGGTCTCTGGTTTTCTTTAAGAGTTGGAAACTGCTTATGATTCAGATTCCTGGTGCTTTTAACAGAAGATGGATATGAAACCCTAGCATCATTCTCATTCTATACACAATTAAATATCAATTTATTACAACAGTGTGGTATTCCACGTAAGTTACCTGCTATTAGATATTAATTCAGAATGAAGGAAAGTGACCTGGCATGATGAAAATAAGCAGATTTGGTCCAAGAACAGCAGAAAATTTAACAAAACCATTTACTAAAGACTAAAGCAGAGTTCATTTCTCCTTGTGATATATGTAACCATAATAAGGATTAATATCCTTAAGAATTGGAGGGTTTTTTGAAGAGAAAATAACTAATTGGATGCTAATAATTCGTAGTGTCACCGAAAATATGCTATTACCTTATCACTACAAAGACTACTATTTTTTTTTTCACCACACACATTAAAACACTTTTTAGTAACATGAATTACACTTTCAAAGGTTTTTAGATAAGCGTTTAGTGGAAGGATGAAGGTAACATTCAGGAAGCAAGAAGGCAGCGCAAAACAAAAGCAAGCTCTAATCTTTTTTGTTTGTATCATCTGATAAACTGGCTGAGCAGCGCAGCAGCTGGGCACTGGCACAAATGAATCTCTTGGTGTATTGCACCACCAGGTCCCTTTGTGCCCAAAGTCATTTACTCACAACTGCTTAGCGGTTACAGAAGCTCAGACAGTCCTTTATCACCCCTTCATCGTGGTAGGATGAAAAAAAGCCTCTTATTGAAGAGGGACCTGGAACTGGGTTTATAGTCTAAAAAACTTTATCACTCTATAAATATGTTTCCCATATTAATGTGTCCTAGACTTGCCATTCAACTCACTGTGTCTTCCCTCTCACATGGACACTCCTGTGGCCTGAGTAGAGCCTTCCTCCCCCAGCAGCCAAGTTAATCCTATGGGCCAGTCTTGCAATGAAGCTGTAATTGGGAGATTGTGGTATCACAGGAAGTTGGAAAAATAATTGCCGTCATCAGCTCTGCTTCAGAGAAAGACATAATGTGAGGCTGAACTGTTCAAGTCCAATAAAATATTTAAGAGTATAATTTATTTAAAGTGCAGCATGCTATGTTTTCCCTGGGTGCGAACGTCTGGGACAGCTCTCCAGCTGGTGGGAGCTGGCGGTGTTTCACTTGCTTCAGCAGGGATGTGCAGATTTACTGCAGCTGAGGATGGAAACAGCTTTGCACTTTGAGTGTACTTTTTCATGTACAGAAGTTAATTCTAATCCCAAGTTATAAGTGAACATTAAAGTGTGGGAAGATTTCTTTTTTTTCCTTTTGACAAGGTTTTCTGCCCCTTTTAAAGTTGAGAAGACTAAAATGCCAATCTGTTCTCTTATTTCTGTAAATTAACTGTGTTTCCTGAGCAAGGAGAATACCTAAAGCTTCTTAAGCACAGCATGTAGATTCAGCTAGCCGAAAGCTTAGTCTTAGTGAACTCTGCTTTGACCTGTTCACTTACTGCTTTGACTTTTTCATTTTCTGACTCCACTTTTTGGTCTAGCAGTATTTTCTTATGTATTTCAGCATTCCAACCAGACACATTTAAACACAATATCTTTGCTACCATATATTGTGCTTACTTCATCTGACTGCTTTCACTCATCAGCAGGCCAAAAGCTTGGTGGTGGACTGGAGCTGGAGCTCCACTATGTTCACAGAGCACAACAACCTAAATGGGGAGTAGTGGTTGGAGGGGCTTGGTGCTAGGAGCAGTACCGGATGTGAGAAACAGTCTTGCCTAACTGACGGTGCTGGGGTGGGGGAGCAGTTTCTTTGCCAAGTTTGGGAACAGTCCAGGACTATCTCAGCGGCAGGCTGAGAGCTTTGAGACTCAAAGGTGGCTCTGCTGGGCGAACAGGGAGTCCTGCTGGGAACAGGGCCCCTGCTCTCTGGTGCGAAGCCTTGCCTAGCTATCTCCAAGCTGAAGGTTTCTAAACTGAGTGCAATGACCAGAGTAATATTAATTAATTGTCCTGGTTCTGCTTAAATATCACAGTATCATGGAATAGTTTGGTTTGGCAGGGACCTTCAAAGCTCATCTAGTCCAACCCCCCTGCAGTGAGGAGGGGGTTGATCTTCAACTAGATCAGGTTGCTCAGAGCCCCATCCAACCTGACCTGGAATGTTTCCGGAGATGGGGCAGCTAACACCCCTCTGGGCAACCTAGGCCAGTGTTTTGTTCTGCTGCATTTCACAGCCTCAAATCTAGCACCAGACCCGCTTCAGAATTCACAGAATCACAAAATCATTTTGGTTGGAAGAGACCTTTAAAATCCTCAAGTCCAACTGTTCACCCTGCACTGCCAGAATCCCTAAACCATATCCCCCAGCACCACATCTACACGTCTTTTGAGCAGTTGCAGGGATGGGGACTCCACCACCTTCCTGGGCAGCCTGTTCCAATCCTCTCTGCAGAGAAATTTTTCCTAATATCCAATCTAAATATCCCCTGGCGCAACTTGAGGCCATTCCCTCTCAGCCTATTGCTTGTTACATGGGTGAAGAGACCTACCCCCACCTTGCTACAACCTCCTTTCACATAGTTGTAGAGTGTGATAAGGTTTCCCCTCAGCCTCCTTTCCACCAGGACAAACACCCCCAGTTCCCTCAGCCACTCCTCATTGCACTTGTGCTCTAGACTCTTCACTAGTTCCGTTGGCCTTCTCTGGTTAAATCCACATGGATTTAACTCCATTCACCACCACTCTTTGGGCCCAGCCATCTAGCTAGTTTTTTATCCAGCAAAGGGTAGTGAAGAATACAAACTGCTTTCTGTCGTCCTCATTTTAATCTTACATGCTATATGTCGCTCAAAATTAATCGCTAAAAGATGTAACGAGGAGAGGTTGGAAAAAAGAGTTATCACCTCCCTGCAGGTATGTGGAGGCTGACTTTATTAGATGATTTGATGCGTGACACTACTACAGACACTGGACCCCCAGCAGTAAATTGATTGTCTGTTGACTGCTTGCTGTTTTCCCACCTTGTCACCTTTCACAGGTTTTCATCTACAGTATTGGCAATGGCAGTCTCCTTCCACAACTACTTGGTGAGGGAAAGCTAATAAGTTTCTCGACCAATATATCTTAGCTATGTTACTGAGAATCCCTTTCATTTCACTTATCGGTAATGGAAGCCAGCAGTTGCCTTTGGAAATGCTCAAACCTGCTTTATTTATACACACCAGCCATTTATTGATAAATAACTGAACTATAAATAACAAGAACATTCTAAGCACTATTTTTCTGGTGACTGGTATACCCTTCAGCAGATGTGCTAGTCCTGTGTAATATTAAGGGGTAGTTAAATTCTTGACTGATGGAAAACAAAAATTAAAAACCAGAATAGATTATACTAGGAAAATTCATCATGTTTTTCAGATACTCCAGTAGAGTCAAGTAACATAACCATCTGGGACCTAACTTCATGGCTAGCTGGAAGGGTTACAGTGTTTTCTGAATGGAGTTGTTGTGGCTTAACCATAACTTAACTCCATAGCCTTTGATGCTGTTGAGCGACACGAAATAAAAGATCATTAGTGATAAAGATCTTCAGGAAGGCATAAGCTTAGTATGAAATCTATAATTCTTCTTTCTGGACTTCTGATCCCAAACAAAATGGCAATTTTTCAGTTTTAGAAATCCGGCTGGGGCGGAACATTTGAAAGAATACCTAGATTCAGGTAAAACTTTTGTTCAGCTGTATAGATACAAATTGAGTGAAATCGGGAATTTAGGACCAGTTAATGAAACCTAACTGGTGTACTACTTGAGCATTATTAAACACATTGTTGAGCACTCTTTCTTTTGTGTTCCTTAATGTTGCATATTAACTAATTTGGGAAAGGCTGATAAAAAGACTCAGATACCAGCTATTAGCGCTGCAAGCAGAAACAGTTGCAGAATATCACTCCCAGCTTCATAATTCAGTAGTTATTCTTCATGTCCTGCATTATAAGCAGAAGTGTTTTATTTGACTCTCAGTACAGTGTATTCAACTTATTCCCGCCAAACCATAGATCTACTGGATAGTTTAGTTTCTCGTTTTAGTGTCTTCCCTCTCCTCTCTCCACAGGAAAAGCAAGCTAGCTTCCTTCTCGCCACACTTTCACCACAGAAACATTTGGAAAATGTTCATACTCAAGTCATGCTTGAAATTTATTCCAGCTAGAGCCACAGTACATCTATCATTGCTCCCTTTCCCCTCTATACAAGCCACCTGCACTGCTTTTGGATCGTCTCATATACATTAAAATGACTTATTATCTATACCTCAGAATTGTTCATAAACATTGCCTAAGGCACACTACACGGGAAGTTGTTCTTGTGCCTTACATCTGTTTTAGAGGTCACTTACTGCAGCCAGAACTTTAGGTCTGGGTTAAAAGGAGGCTGTGGGGGAAGGTGATGTCTGTGCACAAATGACCTGGTGAGTTAAGTACCGAGGAGGTAAAAACTAGGCACGTTCTAAGGTGATCCTGGCACATACAGGACTAACTGGATCTTAATAAGAAGCTCTAGAGTAGCTCTCAGGAGCACCCATGGGAGAACAAAATGCCAGTTATCTCTTTAGGATGGAGCTTCAGAAATAGCTATGCTATTTATTGAAGCTGGGACTTTTACACAGAGGGCTAACACAGAGGAATACTTACTGATAATCTAGCGTAATTAAAACAAGGTGTAAACCCACTTCCTGTGCTTGATCGGTTAAATTGAAGCTGACCTCTGATGTCTCTGGCATTGTTTGTGTGACACAATTGTCTTATGTAGAAGGTGAGAGTTAATCCATCCAAGCACGTGGTGCTGCAGTAGCACAGCCCACCTGAGCCCTCTGCAAGAGGGGGCCTGTGCTATTGCTCTCCGGCACAGAGGGGAAAAGAAAAGCTGGGCAGCTTGCTGCCATCGTAAAGACACAATAAACCAGTTACCAGGGAGATGCAGACTCAGAGCCTCTGCTGAAAGCAGTTTTCACTTGGTGCTATTTCCAGCATTGGAAATGCAAAGGTCTGTTTTATGTATTTTATGCAAAGCAGATTGAAATCAACATCACACTTCATTTGGCTTCCAGCAGTTGAAGAAAGAAAACATATAGAACGATAAACATATTTATTTCAGAGTAGTTTTTAAGGGGGAAATTCAAGCACCTGAGCCAAGCTGTAGGTTTGGGCACTGGACAGCTTTAGGATGAAAAAGTCATTATGCAATCCAGACTGAAATTGTTGCAGGGTTGTACCAAGCAGTTACCTCCCTCTAAAGCTCTCAGCTCCCCTGGGCGTTGAAAAAGAGATATTATAGTTACTCCTTGCCATAAAGAGGGTGCTACAGTTGTCACCCAAGACTCTACAGAGCAAAATTCCTGATCCTCAGGATTCAGAGGCAGAAAGGAGGATTTCCCATAATGGGCTCTACAGTAAAGGAAATAACTAACTGCAGGGATTGCTCATGTCAGTGCTGGTGAAAACCTTGCTGATGGTGTAGCTGCTTTACTGCCTGTGTTTGTGGAGCACTGAATTTTAGGGTAGGACTACTCGGTCCCTGGCACCCCACAGTATGGTAGATGTTTCCGTGGTTTGTACGCAGTAGATGTGGCATGTTATGAATGACAGCTGACTTATGGGAAACAAAAGCAAATGAGTGCATGCAGCAAGACTCGGCAGAAAGAGAGAGAAAAGGTTTGCTGTGTTGTTTGAAGTTTAAAAGGTTAGTTCTTAAGGTGTTTAATGATGACTATTAACATATGTTAATTGTTATGTGAGCTTCAAGTTCTCAACCACGCTTCCACCCTGTGCATTTCCAACAGAAAATGGTTTTTCCCTCTTAAGAGCAGGGAGCTCCCTCCAACCCCGGGGTTTACTCCTGGATACAAGTTTTACAGTCTGTCAGACTCTTGATATTGTTGAATATGTGATACCCCACAAAGATCCAGGCCACTGCCTGCAGCCTGGCAGCACCTGTGAAGTGCTCTGTGACAAGAGTCAAGTATCGCAGGATCTCATTTGACAGAGGCTGGTAGGGCTGAAGCCGTTCTGCTCCAGTGTCATCCCTCCTCTCACTTCTATCTGTACATTTTTATAGCTGACTTCACATTTACTCAGTAAAGTCATAGAAGACACACCTTCCTTCTGAAAAGCAGCTGTTACCAAGCCCTGTCCTTTTTTTCCCCACCCCCCTCAGCAGATTCTTTCACTGTTTTCTCAGTGAAATGTATATGGTATCTAATAGCCCCTGCAGTAACGGTGATTTCATACCTCCTTTAACATCTTTCCAAGACAAACGACATCAGCTCTGTGCCAGTCCTTTCACCTCTTTTCTTACTGCGTTAGGTTGATTCTCTGAGGGCACTGCCTGTGCTGAGTGCCCTGTATGTAAATTAATGTGTGTGTGGTGTGTTTGCATCTCCAAGTGCCGCAAGTCCTGAGCGCAGAAGGCAGGTGGCAGGCTGCTGTTGTTTAATTTCACAGTCTGATATTTTCATTGCATGAGCAATTTCATCCTTGAATTTTTATAGCTATTAAGAGTTTTATGTAATCAAAAGCAATGGTCAAATAAAACTTGTTTCATTCTGACAGATGACAATCCCTCTCTCAAGGATCTTCTATCACCTGTATCTGTATAAAGTGTGGCTGACACCTGCTGCCTCTATTCTCCGTGCCCCTTTCCTCCAGCCTGGGAAAGGGTGGACACATCTCAGGTGTCTGAGATATGGCCAGCCTCTGCCAGACTATGTCCTTGGCCAAACCTTCCATCTACAGGGCAAACCCCACTCAGCACAGAGAGAACCCCTCTGCTTTAAACTTCAGAGAACATGCTGTCCTTCTGCCATATGCAGCTATGGCTGTTTGGCCATGAAAGTACATTTTGGCTGTTATTAGAAAACCAGCACCAATCACTAGAAGTACTTGATAAATTCCGCAGAGGTGGTTCAAGCCTTCCTTTTTCTATTTTTGTCGCCTCCAGCTGAGCTCCCCTCAGCACGCTGTTATGACATCTTGCTCCCACCCTCTCACACATCTGGCAGATAGTAGTCACGAACTTAATGCCAAATTGTGGAATTATAATACTTTTCTCTCTCTCTTGACTGCATCAACTAAGCTACCATCTTACAGGATAAGTAACTTCCTACCAACAGCTTGTCAGCTCATGATGGTGCCTCCTCACCAGCAAAGAATTTTAACGCAAAGCAATCTTTGCAAATGGGACCTGTAGATTATTTTCACAGTGAAAATCATTAGCAAGGATAATTAACTAAGACTGTGGTGATGAATAGCACTGCACTACTGATCAGTGTAATAAAGACCAGAAGCCACTAATTACAGATAGCAAGCCTTGAAGCCAATGAGAAATTTAATTTAACATTGCTACACAAACTCCACACCATCTAATGTAACTTTGGAATTATCATAGTAAAGTCTTGCCACAGACGATGCTTCTGGGAATGTTCCTGGTACAAGGATGTGTGTCCCTCAGAATGAAAGAGTTTGTGATCTATCAATTACAGCATATTGAGAGGACTGTTTGAAACTTCTGTATCTGACCAGGCACTTGGCTTCTGTGGCCCTGAATGGGTCCAGAACTCAAATTCACTTCCATGAGCTTCAAAAGTCCCAGAATCTCTGAGCAGTTTTCAAAGCAGGGCCTCAACGTTGTTAGAGATGTTAGATGCACATTTTTCACTTAAAGTCATCTCAAAATATCTAGTTCACTGTTTCAAGCACTCTTTTCACTTGACATGTGTCGTAGTCCATCACATTAAAATGATAGATCCTGGGCAACGCAAAGTGATGGGAACCAACCTTATTATCCCCACTTGAATATACAGCAAACTGTGTGTGACACTGGCTGTGAAATGGCCTTCAGCTGCAGCGTGTTGTACTTCAGACTCTGAGAGAGGCTGTGTGAATTAAATGCCTGCGCTAGTAACCCAAGCTACGACTTGACTACTTCCGCAAATTAAGGCAAAGTCTATCTCCTGTCAGCTTCCCAGCCTCCCTTTCATATGCACTCGAGTAACACACCGAGTGAAGAAGAAAGCAGTGGGGGAGGCTGGTTTTGCGTTTATTTGATCACGGGTTTTTGAAGGTTGTTTTTTTAACCCACTGCATATTATGTGTGATTACAAAATGCAGTGTTTATGAGCGGTGTCCTGGTATGTACCGTCTTGCGTGCAGATTAGCTTTGCTCTAGTGAATGTCAGATTTGGAGCTACATGAGCTGAGCTGAGCTGAGGTGGAAGAAGCGGGATTTTCTATAGCATAGCTGGTTTTTGACAGTAGTATTTATTGCTCTGCTGTGAGGTCCTCCTGTAAGGTAAGAATACCTAAGAAGAGACAGAAAGAATGAGATACAATAGTCCTTACAACACTTACAGGCTGGCTAAAAGCAGGTTGATTACACAGTGATCTCTGTGTGCAGTCTGTAATGGATAAGCATGGATGCGGTTAACTTACATGGGTTTGAGGAAAGCTATCCATCTGAAAGGTGGTGGAATAGTCATCTGAACAGCTATCAGTTCAGAAGGCTTTTGAGGAGGCACCTAAAATAAGGCAGACAAATGCCCGTCAGCAGGTTCCTGCTG
>NW_010398101.1:13878-26119 GCF_000710305.1 Buceros rhinoceros silvestris | reverse complement strand
GGGGGGGTGTGTGGGGGGCTTGATATCTTGAAGTACAGACTGAAGCAAAGCTGGGGTAAGTTAGATTAAAAGAAAAAGCTACGAAAGCTTGCCCAGCTGAATGGACACGGGGAATCAAGCTGGGTGCTGTGTGTCCCTCATGCCACTTCTGAGCACCTCTGTTTGCACTGAAGATTTTGGTTTTATGCACTTCGGTGACTGGCAGTTGGGGCTCAGGAGCTGTCCATCACCGTATGGTGTTTTCAGAGCCATGTGCAGAGGAACTAAGCCTGTGATGGTCCCTGTGTGATCCTGAGGATCAGATACAAATCCAGGGTCAAGTCAGTGCCTCACCACTTGTGTTTGCTTCCTTATTTAATCCATATAACGAGTCAACAATCCTAGCTGAGTGGGTGCGCTATGGGAAACAGTGCAGTGCTTGCATAAGACATCCCATTTCTCTGTGTTCAGTAAGATCTCATTGCTCTGGAAGTGAACACGGCTGACTTCCCAGAAACCTCATCTTTTTGTTTATCTGAAAAGACTGTTTCTGCTGGCTTCCACCTGCAGTGGCATTTTTGAAAAGGCATTTTCAGGAGTGTGTCTATAGGAGAAATTAAAATAGAAGGTTAATAATAAGTTTCATTAAAAACTGATAATTTAATTAAACTCCGAGAATTCATTTGAATGGGGAAGAGTTAGTGTCACCAGTCAAGAAAAGGTACAGATTGATTAAACTATTACCACTGATATCATATGACATTAACACAATAATACAAATGAGTTTAGTACTCGTTAGAGCATGAAGAGAGCAAAAGGTTGTGATCTGCTGCTCAGGAGAATGTATCATGATCAAAGGGAGAGTTTCCCTGCAAAAGTACATTAGTCCCATACTGAATCCAAGATGTCAGCACAGTGCTTGTACTTAGAACTACCACTCACCGGTCTCTGTGCTACTAGTTAGTTGTACAGAAGGAGAGTTACAGATGAAGCTCTGAGAAGTAACATTGCCATCACAATTATAGAAAAGGGATCAAGACACCTGTTTTATTACTCATAATGGTAAAAGGTAATAATCATAGCATAAAATGTCTCTTTTAGGGATCAGAATTTTAATGTATTTTACTATTTTGTATCTGTAGCTATATGAAAGAGGAAGCTGAGTTATCTTTAAATGCTCAATTTATCTAGAACAGGTAATTAGGGTTACTCAGTTAAAATAAGTCTTCTTTCAGAAACTTGTTTTGAGACATTTAATGTTACTCGAATGAGATGGATTTATTGCAGCAGATTGTCAATCATGTTTCACTGCAGCAAAAATAACTTGTAGACTTCAGTCATTTCTGTTCTTCTTCAATGGAGAGTTTTGCACCTGTCTTCAAAATGTGAGTGATAGTGAAATGTTTTTTTTCAGATCAGACTTTGATATTTCTGCTTGCAGAGGAAAAGAGAGTGTGTTTAGTGTGTATGATGCCAAAGGCACGGGCCTGGGAACTATGGAGAACTGCCTCACTCTCTGGACTGATTAATTCAGTATGAACCGGGGTGAAGAGATTTGCACCGTCTGATAGACCCCAAGTTTATCTGGATCTCTTGCATCCTCAGATAAGGTCCTCATCATAGAACTATTTGCAAATCCCCTCCTCGAGCTGAGGGCTAGGAAGCTCAAAAGTCATTGTTACATCTAAGTACTATCAACATCCTGCTTTTATTCTAAAGCAGAATGAAAAGGACTCTTTAGCAAATTTAGAAATTTCAACAGAACAAAATGGTTCTTTTCAGCTCTACAGTTAAAGAGCCACCTCTCTCTCCCTTTGTTCTCCATTTTTCCTCATACCTAAAACATTCAGAAAAGCTTCAGAAGATTTAAATTTTGATTGTAGTGGTAATTTTATACTATATTGAAAGGAATTAGAAGTGATTTTTAAATCAACATCTTCCCTTATGTTTCATAGTATCAATTAACAAATAAAATGTATATCCCAATATAATCTTAGCAGAGGAGCGCAGGTTGTAAGTGAAAAGAGCAGAGAAGTAGTAGTTCACCAAAGATGCACATTGCAATCCCAGAATTTCTTCCAATGAAGATTGGACATCTTCCATTTTATGAAATAAGAAAATGCCTAAAATCATCTCAGAGGAATTACAAGATGTGCTTCGGCTAAATCTTACATTTTGTCTTCAGTCTGTGCACACAATACCTTTAACAGCAACTGTCAACCCCTGATAGTGGAATGCACCCAGGCAACAAGTATAAATACAACTCTGTCAATCATCTTTATTATCAGAATGTTATTTGAGATAATTAACTGAGAGAAATGTAGAAGAATTCTGTAAGTTCAAATAAGAAACCATTCTAAGTAATGCGTATCTGTGGAAAAATGTGTTAGCTTTTCATCTATACTTAACCTTTACTGTCTTCTTTTTGGAAAAAAAGAAGGGAAAAAAGAGCATCACAGGAAATACATGAAATAAAGTAGTTTTTCATGGCACCTTGTTATTTCAACAAGAATTGTTTTGCTAAATTCAACTGAATAGATAAAGGAATTACCAGATCTCTGGAGAATCCATGTTGGTTCTAAGAAAATCTAGATTGTGATTTACTATTTAATTTTCTCTGATTCCTTAAAAGAACTTTAAAAGTGGAAAATGCACTGGGTTTTGTGCTCTGAGTTTAAATTGCAATTAGATTCCAGCTGGAGACTGCAAAACACAGCCGAACCCTTACAGGGAGAGTATTTGCCTTGGCTTCTATTTTGAGACTACTTAGCAATATCACCTTGTCACAACAGCTGTTCCGAGAGCTGGGATTGGTGTGAGTTTCTCCTCTGCTACCTGCAAGATTGAAGTTGTAATACATTTTGGTTCATTTTAGGTTCAGGTATCGCTAGGAGCAATCTTCATGTTCATCAAAAGGAACGAGGTACAAAGATTGCAAAGCAGAAATTCAGGAACTTAGCAAACTGCTGTCAGTTGGAAGCCTCAACTGAGACTTTATTGCAAAAGCACCAGGCGAAAGAAGATCAGTTGCTAATTTTGACAGAATAAATGTCCAGAGGTACAAAACCACTGCCAAGCCACCCCTTTGACTAGGTGGGAAGGCTGGCAGTAGGCCTGAGAAGAGGTCTGAGTAAACAAGAACAATTCAGTACCCGCACCTTTTCAATGTTTTGCTAATCCGTGATCTCATTTGTCAGTGAAACCGACTCTAGCTACAGGGTCTTTAGCTGTGCTCTCAGAAAACAAATATTCTCATATTCTACAAAATGGAAAGCCGTGGTAAACAGGCTGGACTAAGTAGGTAGAAGAGGTTCCTTTTGAAACTGAGGTGACTGGCATGGTGAATAATGGGGACATTTGACATCATTCTTCTAATAAACTTGCTTACAAGGTTCTGCCAGCGCTGTTGGCTGGTGCTTGCTCTCATTTATCCATTTACTTTCTTGGCAATCTTAACTAGGGAACTCTTTTATATAGGGATGGTCCCCAGGGTGTTTTTTAACGTAGTGCTTCTAACCATAACTTCTAGAAGCTTTCTCAGTTACACAGCTGAAATCTTAAGATCCAGAAAAAATATTCTTAGTGTCGTTATTCTAAGTAGTCTGATCAATCACTAAGATCCTTAAGAAGAATGGGTCAAGTGTCCGTTCCATCTTGAGAAACTTTTGGGCTCTCTGCACCTTAGTGCTGGCTGAGATTGTAATTGTTGGTAGGGGCTGCTAAAGGCAAAGGGTGGCTGTGAGCTGCTCAGCTCCTAGGGGAAATCTGTATGAGAGTGCCTAAGACAGAGGCTTTCCAGGAACATCAAGATAGGTAACAAAAGAGCCTTGCAAAAGGCAGCTGGGCATCTTGAGGCTTATATGCTGTGTTTAATCCACAGGGCCCTCAGCACTGCAGTCTGCTTGGTGCTGGGTTCAGATTAAATACCAGCATGAGTCTAAGAGGAAAGGGAATATACTTTCCTTGTCATTGTAAGCCTTGACATCAGTTGTTTTATTCCTGCAAACATTTACAGATGTGAATAGCACAAATCCCAATGTCCTTGTACCCACATACCTTTTATCACTTTCTCTGAAAACTATGTCTCAGTAGCACACTCAAACCCTTGTCTGAGAGGAAGCGACTGCCATTATGTTACTGATACAGTAAATCCCAGAGTCGTCATCTTTATAAGAAAGTTAGGATTTCATTTCTTGCTGTCTGGCACAGGGGCAAACAGAGAATCAGAAATACATCTGCGGTATAGTCCGCATTTGTTTTCACCTTAGACTTTTTGGCAGAACTATAACACTACTGGAGTTAGTGTAGACTCTGATTTAAAATACAAGTTGCAACTGTGTAAGTGTTTAAATTAAGCTTGGTTTTGGAAAACATCTATGTAGCACCATTTAGAGCAGATAAATACCCATTATTTATAATGAGCAGAAACTATTTGGTTTGCTATCATTACATTTCTGTTGATATTGCTATAAGAGTAAAGCAAATAGTTTGAACAAACGGGCAATCTGTCTCTGAAAACTGGGACTGAACAGTCGTGGTCAGAGCAAACCGAGATTATTTGCATCTTTGCCATTTTGCAGATTATTTATTTTCAAAGATTTTTTTTCCACCCAAGTTATTAGTATTAGAGAACTAAACAGCTCTTCCAAACATCTTATCAAAGATAGTAATGAAAATAGTTCCACAGGGAAACCTTTTGTGAGCTGAAAGGGATCCAGTCAAATAATATATTATTTTTATTCATGGCCAAAGAACCAAACTAAACAGGTTCATCCTCTCTTTCTGGAGCGCTGCAAGGGTCTCTGGGGCTCTTCTGCATTGCTGCACAGGAAAAGTTTGTTGTGGGGCAATTTTGCAAGGTTAAATCCCGTCTCCCTGTCTGGGACTTGGCCTGGGGGCAGGTACCAGGGAGCCCCTTGGCCACCTCCGGTCATTTGCGCTCTCTGAGCGCATGGGACCTGCAAATGCTGTCGGCTTCATTGCTAGAGAGGGTGCAGGCAGGTATGTGCTGGTCTGGAAATGTAGCATGATGCCACAGGCGCCCCCACAGCCCTTCCCCCAATTTTCTGCTTAAACCTGGTAATAGGGAAGGTTGAAAGGCAGATGTTTCCAAAAGGCACATCTGTGGGTCATGGTCCCCTCTGGAGCAGTAGTACCTAGCACAGGGCAACAAGAAAAACGGTAGCAAAGAAAATTAGAGCCAATGCTGGGATTGTTCTTCCATCTGTAGAGTTGACATCTACAGTGATCTTTGATACCAAGGGAAGCTGCTCATTTCAAAGCGCTAACATAAAGCAGAAACTCACATCCCCTATATTAATATTTTAGCTAGTACTGTATTTCTGTAGCTCAGTTTAGCAAGTTATTTGTCTTCTTTCATTAGTGATTTAGTGTATCTGCACAAGTATTTTGCTCTCTAACATTTGTGTTGTTTTTTTTTTTATCACTCTGCACCAAAATACCTTTTTTCCCCCTAGAGAACAAAGAAAATGGATTTTCTGACCATATGGCTGCTGCAAAGTGGTTTCCCAGGCAACTGTAACCTACAGAACTTCTCAAAACTTTTTCCCTGTGTGGATGTTTTTTTCTTTTCTTTTAGTGGTTTGATTTCAGAATCTTGTCATCTTTTCCAAAATCATTACAGGAGGTGGAACAGAGGTTAACCGTAAAGGCCCTGGAGCGTGCTAGGGCCTTGGTGTGTCTTAAGGAGTCTCGTATCATTTGTAGTGTTAAATGATTTTAGCTCTGCAGATGTCTGGCTCAATTTGCAGGACATTTAACAAATTCCTGTTGGAATTAGTGTGGTATTCTTCACATAAACACTACAGAAAGGTTTCCGGTATGGTTAAGAAAAACAAAGGCAACTTGAAAGATGAAATGTGAAACTAACTACATAGGCACAAGCATCCTCTTGCTTGCAAAGAGTTGGTTGTGTCCTCTCTGTCGTGGTAGAAGATATTGGACCACTCTGCACTCTTCTTCCCACCTGCCCATAGTGCCCTACAGCCGCTGCACCTGAGTGGAGAAAAGAGGAGGGGAAGAAAGCAACTAATGCTTCCCTCCTTATTGGGAAGGTATGCATTTGCCTCTGAAAAACACAAAACATCCTGCTCTGCTTTTATTTTGAGGGGTAAAATTATGCAAAGTGTAGTTTTCTGAAAGCCTGATCTGCCTTTTAGTTTCAATGAGAAATCAAAAACCTGCTTCTAACTGATCTGTAAGTGAACATTTGTAATAGCAAATGCAATCTTATCATAAATACCCGCTTGCATACATAGAGCCTCCTTCCTTTCAAGCAGGCTTACCAAAAAAATGAGCTTAATGAAGAAAATAGCCTTGTGCTATCTTTCTAGTAATATGACTGTATCTTTGTATTTAGCAGAGTTGGTTAACTGAAAGCATAGGCCAAATCGTTTTCCTTAATCTTGGAGTCACATTTATTGGGCTTTGGACTCTGTAAATGCAGCAAGTAGTGTGAGAAAGGTGTCCTAGGTCACCTGTTCCTAGTATCCTTTCCCACAGTATACTGTAACCCGTGTGGCTTATAGCTCTCTTCTGCTGTTTTTCTTCTGTGTTCTTCAGACGTATGTCCTGCAACTAGTTCCTAATAAAGGGGAGGAAAAAAACCCCAACTAAACAAAACCCCATTGATTGACCAGTGGGAACAACAAAACTTTCAGACTGTTTCTGAAGGAAAGCAAAAGCCTGGCAAGTCGCTGCCCTAACATCTGTCCCCTTGCTGTGTTTCAGCAACCCCCAGCACAGATTTCCCAAACAGCAACAGGGTAAGTGGTATTGCCAGGACCCTGATCTCAACTCCAGCACGTACAGTGGAGCTTCCTGTCTGTGGCACATTTTGCAGATGGGCTCCGGAGTGTTTTTACACTCTGTGATCTAGATGGAGCTATTGGTTGTACATGCTGTCTGTCTGACAGACATCACACTGATTTTTCTGGTGTTTTTTACAGTCGTCTGCATATTGTTTCAAAGAATTGGCAGTCTGAGTTGCAATTGAGCAAATGATCAACAGAAGCACTTTGTAATAAGAGTAAGGAATTAATTTCAAGAATAAATATTTTGTTACAAACCCCAACAGGGCAGTGGGAAGAGCCAAAATCTTTTAAAAATGTGAGAACCAAAATGCAAAATTATGGAGTCCTTTGGAAGCACAACACGAGAAGAATAAAGAGACATTTCTATAGTACTTTTGGCTACTTTTAAAATGCTCATTGATGTCCTGAGAATTGTTCCCTTTTTATTTTGACTCTTGTTGAGAAAAGTGGGCGTGGAAAGGCTTCCATGGAGAGACAGGCTCAGAATAAAAGTGTGTCCAGCACTTTTCTGAGCATGAATACCTGCTATCAATTGGGCATACCTTGTGCAGTGGCCTGTTTTAGCCCTGGCCTCCTCTTAGGCCAAGCCCAGCCTTTGGGCAGCCCTGGCTCCCTCTCTTCCTGAGAAATTGCCATCACCCTTTTGGGCTTTGAAAGGTGGCCTGTGGGCAGCCAAGCTCATTTCTAAATGCAACTAAATACTGCAGCATGGTTTTGGGCCGTAGACCCACTATGAGCAGGTTGTTTCTGTCATGCCAGGATATCTGCTCTCAAAAGAAACTCTGATACCTCTTGGATTTAGAGGAAGGGACACAAGGAAAATCCTTTTTTTCTTTTGCATATACTGTATTAATTCTTGAAATGAGCATTTCATCCCTGCGAAGTACAGCCTCCACTTACTTCTTCTGTGGATTTAGTCTTTGCTATATTTTTCTAGACAGGAACTAGAAAGACAAGATGCTTCAGGAAGTGGGTAGGACTCGTGTTCTAAAGCAGTCAAACTATACAATAAGCTTATAGGCAGCTTGGTAAAACAAAAATAAAGCACATTTTTTGTCTTCATTTCCTTAACTTTTGGTTTGTAATACCACAGTTCTTTTAAGGAGAGAAATTTGGAAACCACCGGAATTAATCAGTAAGTTTTCAAAAACTCATAAGTTGTTCCTTTCAAATATTAATAATGTTTTTCAATTTTCCATTTTGTTTCTGAGTGAAATAAACAAAACAAAAAAAATCAAGAAAGCCCTGCTGTAAACAAATCCCACAGGCGCTCTCATCATTAGACAGTAAAACACACAGGACAACAGATGCTGGATCTGAATTTTTCCAGGATAATAAATGCATTCAATGTCCCCAAGAAGAAGATTTTAAAGTACATTTGCTGCAGAGAGCTAAATAATTCATCCTGAAAACCTCTGTTTTACATAGAGTGTTAAAAGGAAAAACACAACAGAACAGTGAAATAAGTAGTCATAATGTGCCGCTAAACTAGGGATAACATTTTAGAAGTAACCAAACTCATTGTTTAGAATAATGAATTATACAGGAGTATGAATCATTGCTTCAGCATTTAACACTTTATACCTTCTGCTCAGAGTGCTGATGGGAACAACAGGAGGAGACTTACTCTGCAAAACCTCAAAAGCAGTTACATACAGGGGTTTAGAACATACTTCATCTTATGGTCAGTGTTTTGATATTCACTCAAGCATTTTGGGTGCCTCTCTCTTTAAGTAAAAGTCTAGGTTACCTCTGGAGCTTGTACTAGTTTTTACACTTATTTTTTCTGTCCTTTGGGGATGTTATCCATTTCTTTCTTCCTTAGATCTAAGCCATTCAGTGTTTTCTGATGAGTCAGTGGATCATGATTTCTACCTTTATCCCCATGGACACAATACAGAAGTCAGAACTAAATTTACCTGCTCACCTATATAATGTCTCTTTTAGATGCCAGATGCAGTTGTCATCCTGCTTTTGAATTCTGAGCTAACATTGATTGCTGCTATCCTCTAAGAAAGTAACTGAAATATCCCAAGAGCTATAAAGGATCATATATTTGATTTAACCTCAATTCTTTAGTATGGAGAAATCTAATCTTGGGGTAGAGTTTAATATTGGATTGACTTTCAGCCAACATAAGAAACCATCTGCAGAGTCACAATGATGATCATGTCAGCCCATGTGTTTTTATAAGGTCCACCTTACTGTGAGCTCTAGGGATTAATTAATTATTCAGTCATCGTCAAACACCAGGCAATCTTACAGAGTTCACAGGGTGTGAAACTACTGGACAAGACTCTTTGGCAACAGTCTGTTTACATCAACTGGGTTTGAGCAAGGGCTTGCAGAAGTCACTGGTAGCCTGAAAATACCTGATACCGTGGAGCAAGTGACCAGTTGTCCACATGAGAAGAGCCGATGGAGGAGCAGGAGCAGCTCTGTGTGCTCAACCCCTTTGCAGTTTCCAGAGGAAGGCAAGAGGAGAGCAACTGAGCCCATCAAGGAGAATGTATCATGCTTTTAGTGCTTTTTTGCATTTATACTACATCTGTGCATCATCTATTGCATTCTTGTGAGATGAGGGGGTCTTATCAGAATGACTTGAGCGCAATTACTTGTTTATCTGGTAACTGCTCCTAGATAAGATTCATAAATATTGAAATTATCCAAACTCAAATCATTTAGGAAGGAAACAGAAAAAAATCTAGGCTGATTCCAGGAGCTGTCAGGTTTGTTGAGTGAAATATTCAAAGTGAGATTTGTCTGGAAAAATGGGTTGAGGTACTAGTCACAAAACTTTGCTTGTTTATGACAAATTGTAAAGGGGGTTTTGGAGACAATGGTATCTCTCATCTGTTGGGAAGGAGTTTCTATGAAGAAAGCTGAAAAATAAATGAATCGCAACTTGGACCTTGTAATGGTGTATTTATATCTTCTGCAGAAAGTCACAGAACACTTCAGATGTTCTGTGTAAAATTCTTGGTGGTTGCATACTACAGACTGTATAGCACATGCTTTTTTATTAATTCAATTTATTTTACAGAGAAAATATGTTTTCAGTTCTATTAGTGCATGCACATCTTAGGTAGTGATTGCTATCCTGATAGATTTGATTTTATGTTTTCTCCTGTTTGAGAAAGAATGCCTTAATCCCTCTTTTGCCATTATTTGTGCAATCTGATCTGAATCACTGTTTGGCCTCACAAGATTGTTGGTGCTCGTTATTGCTTAGTCTAAGTCAAGAGGTTTTTGAAAATTTTGAGAACGAAACTAAGTGTGGAGCTCTTTGCCACAGTGTATGGTGGCTGTTAAAAGCATTCCTCCATTCATCGAGTGATCAGGCAGAGAGATGAACATGGTTCTTTAATGGAAGGACACTATTCTTGCTCAGAGGTGCACACATGAAGTATCTGCAGATACTGGAAGTGGGGAAGTGCCTCTCATTTGACTCTTTCCTAGATACCAGTTACTTAGAAAACAGCATCTTTAGAGCTGAGCCTGCATAGCTATTGTAACGTTTATAAATTGACTTTGAGTGATATATGCGATCTGTATCTTTATGGTCATAAAAAATATATATGAGTTTTTAAAGTGTTTCTCTATTCCTTCTTAACTTTAGGGTTGTTTTTGTTTTTGTTTTTTTTAATTATTGGTTTCCTACCAAAGAAAAGGCAGGGCTTTGCACATGCTCTGGAAACAAGTGCTTTTAGCATAGTCTATTTGAAAAGAAATACTTTCTTGGAATAGTTTATCATGTGAACATTTGCATACTTGCATTGCTTGTATAGGAGGTGTTTTGATAAAGTAACTGCATATTAAACAGTTCCATTAAGATTTTACATATTACTTTAATAAAACATGTCTAACCATTAGCAGGAACACTATGAAGGTTTGGCTTGTTCTGTGAGCATAATACAAAAGTCCTTTAAATCCTCTTCTGTGGATACTAATGGAAGCAGACTCTTCTTTGTGTCTTTAATCTTTATCTCATTACTGATAGTATCAAGGAAATCGCACCTATCTCTTTTCATCTCTTTCTTTCGTGTTTGGAAAAGGGTGCTCTAACTTTGGGCCTGCATAATCTGGAAAGAAACCTTTACATCTTAAGGGATGCTTATCTGGGAGCAAGTAAGATGCTTGGGTTCAGCCTAGATCGATTGTATTTACAAGGAGTAGTAAGTTTTCAGTGAAGTCACAAGCTGTACCTCATTTTCAGTTACATTATTTGTTCCATAGTTGTAATATTTTTATTGTGAACATGAATCCAAAAATCATTAATACAAAGTACAACGCTGAAGCAGAAACAAATGTGTGTGAAATGGCAGGCAGTGAGTCCCCTTGGTTTTGATTTTTTTTTTGCCTGGAAAGTGCTAGAATTTTGTCCCCAGCTGCTTTCACTAATAGAAAATTCAGATGTTACAGCTTGAAAGTTGGACCAATGGAAGGAATACCCTATACTTCAAAGTGCAGCTCATGATTCTGTGATAAAGGTGATTAAGGATCACCACATCACTTCACGTAGGCAGCGACTTAATATCAATCCATCTAATTCTGTGCTACTGAAAAATCTGTGGTGAAGATAAATTCAAACCAACTACCTAATATTTTATGGCCTTTCGCCACAGTCACATTGTGTACCTTCTGCAGTTGATACAAAGTCTTTTGGGTTCTTTCCACTTATGCCTCTACACATAGACTAAGAGCAAGGTTTCAGAAAAGGTCTTTAGACTTTAAAGGAAATTGTATATCTTGCTCGCAGGGAGGAATTCAAATGTGCAGTATCAAATGATTCTGTAGGTGCCACAGTGCAGAACTGCTTGGTTTTTTTAAAAGCACATCTTCCAAGTTTTAGGACAAAGTTAAGATGGCATTTGAGCAGCCTTGGCCTGCAGGATGGAAGGATTAAAAGCAAACAACAAAAAAAAAACAATAAAAGAGGGAATTTTGTAATGAGTTTCCCCTGCTGTCATTTTGTGGGATCACAGTCAATAATATCCATTCCTTAAGCTTTGTGCTTGGGGATTAAGTCAATATTAAGGATATGGTAACTCTATCAGAGATAAGCTGTTGCATTTAACTGTGGTGGTGAAATCGAGCTGTTCAAAAAAATTGTTAAATGGCCCTTGACTGAACGCGGCTTATTCAACTGGGTGAAATTTAATTTTTGTGTCAGTTGGCAGAATATCAACAAGCTAGAAGCCTTCTCTAATTCAGCAACTTTTGGCAGAGGAGTGCTGCTGAGAAGGAAGGATTAAGTGCTCTGGTCTCTGCGCACGGTGCTGAAGGGGTTTTACTTTAGAGCAGTTCAGAAGCATTTGTAGAACTGCTCTTGTGGGAGAGCTCTGTAACCCTATGGAGAGATACCAACCCTCACTTTGTTGGTCAACATTGAACTATTCAGGGCAAACATCCTTCCTGAAGAAAAGATA
>NW_010398101.1:0-13855 GCF_000710305.1 Buceros rhinoceros silvestris | reverse complement strand
GAGCGTCCCCATATGAAGTAAGGGAGCGGAGAACATTTGGTCCCTGGACAGAGAGAGAGCAGACACACACAACTTTGCTGGTCCCACAGGCTGGTCTCTGTAATTCTTTCAGTGACACAAAGCCACCTACACAGGAAAAAGTTCGAGGCCTGCAACATACATAAGTGCATTGTTTTGCCCAGATTGAAATGGAAGCCTCTTATGGCTATAGGAGGTGTCTTTTTCTAGAGGTATCAGTGAAAAGACTGCAGTACGTTGTAGCACAAAACAGCATAACTTGGGTGTTCAACTTTGTTTGTTACAGAAAATAGCTTTATCCTAGTATAATTAACATAGGAATTCTGTTTCTCTGCTGTAGTTTCCTTCTATAGAAACTCTACATCATAATGATCTAAAACATTATATTCCATATATTGAGAAATTTCTCTGTGATAAGTTTAAAATGTGATTTGAAAACAGGATGAACAAGCAGAGAGAAATGTAAGGAAAAATAAATAATAAGAAAAAGAATGATTTCCCATCGTACCATCCATTTTATTTGCTGCCAGCCTCTTTGTCAGTTTGTCATACAGATGATGTTTTCTCATTTTCCATTTACTCACATATTTAAATTGATCAATATTTGTATTGTGCTTGCTGGCATCATCTTATCATTTGTCCACTTATGCAAGTGTAAGTTCCATTTCTTTATATTGATCCTGACCCTGCTCTGAAAAGCAGATGTAAGTTGCTTTGTCTGCCAAGGCTGACCTTTAGCGTAGTTTAAATATCATTTCTGAAAAGTGATGGCAACATAGGGGAAAAAGCGAGCCGGAGGTGTTTTTACTGTTTGCATGTTTCAAAGAAATGCCAGTGTCCCATTGTGGAAGATTCAGTGCGTAGCGGAGAGATGGCATAAGCTGTTGTACAAGAAATCAGCACCTCCCCTCTGTGTCAGCCTTTGTCTTCGCCATGTAGATGGTATTTATTCTGAGCAAGAGTTTCCCATGAGAAAGGAGCCCAACATACCTGACTAGTCCTGTCAATCCTACTCACTGTTTTCTTCTCCACCTTCAGTTTTCTCATTTGGACTATTCATTGCTACATATTTTCCTCCTACTGTCCAATGCATTGCATTGAAAGTTGTGCACAGACTGTGGTATTGATATTTGGGGTTACTACCTTTTTTCTTCTCTTCAGCTTACAAATCAACTCTTTATCAATTGTAAAGTTTGTCGCACAAAAAACATTCCTGCTATATTAAGTCAATTAGTATTTTTGTGGTTGCCTTTGCAAAGTGAAGACCTCACTTGAGATCCTGTTTGGAATATGATTTATCTAGAAATGTAGATTTAACTTATTTTAAATCATGAACTTCGAGGAAATTTTAAAAATGTTCTTTGTGATACATTTTTCCATAAAGATTTCTTTGACTCCAGCGTCCCCTGCAGTTTCACTACTAACAACATTCCAAAATACCAAAATACAATACCAAAATACAATACCAAAATACCTAGGAAAAGTGAGATGCTTCATATCCATTTTTTGCTTCTTCCACCAAACATTCACTTAGCTGAGTTAATGAACAGCTCAGCAGCCACACAAGACTTGTTTATGTTGTTATGGGCTGTCTGTGTAAATGATTCTAGAGCTAACTGAAACCTCAAGAAAAAATTTGCCAAGCTGCAGCTGGAGCACTGCACACAATCCCTGCAATTTGGCGAAAGTTTAAATTAACATATGTTAGAGCAGGCAACAAGGAAACAGCTGGGAACTATGACAGCTGTTATCCATAAATAATGTTACATTATCAGCACCTATATTTATATGGGGTTTTATTGGGTAAAGATGCAAATAAGTATTACATTACTTAACAAAGTGACTGCCCTGTAGGAAGAACCCTGGCTACCTCTTATTCTAATTTGGTGCTTCCGAATTAAATCTTTCTGATTTGTTATTTCAGCTCATCCCTGGACATAGCAGTAGCAAGACAAAGTACAGTAAGAAAAGTGAATAGGTCCCCCCACACTTCACCCATGACACGCTACCATGATATGGATTCTCAGTTACTTGGAGATCCTTTGGTTTAGACTCTACATAAATGGTATTAAATCATTATGGTATAATGTAATACTTCTAGTATAGCCAGTAGGATTCGTTGGGACTTACTTTTAAAATACTGAGTATTTTTGTTCTTGGTGTAAATTTAAGTTTTGTAATAAAAGTAATGGTGACTACTTGGTTCAAACAGAAGAAACTGGCAACAGAATTGTTCCGAGTTCAGGTTAAAATATCCATAAGATTCAGGACCTGACTGTATTCAGATCTGTTTGCTGATTATAGACCTGTAATAAATTAACTTGAATCACCAAGTATATACGGTCTGTCTGAAATAATTAAAATGGTTATTGACTACTGTTGTCTGTTCTTACAGTGAACATTAACTTAATATAAAGGTTTGATATTAATTTTTTCGAAGTTTTCTAGCTAACATCTGTTGAGGTAAAAAAAAAAAAATTCTCCTGGGCAACTGTATAAATAGTAGTTGATCTTTTCTAAAAGTGATCAGACCTGTAGAAGCGGTGCAGAGGAAAATTTCTGTTGCATCAATTGTCCACTGAGTATTTTTTCGCTGGAGTATGGCGATAAGCACTACCTTCATAAATATTTATCCTGGAATTTTAGCATCTAAAGAAAGAGAGTGGATAATCTTGCTTAGGAAAATAGGAGTTTCTTTGTAAAGCTAGATAGTAATTTATGTATTGTAAATACAAAGGCTTGTATTGGCAACTGCTTATGCTGAGGAAAATATTCACTGGGAATATATGGAGCATAAAAACAAACAGATGAATGAAAAAGGATCTTTCATCATCAGTACACTTGGCATATTGCTTTAAAATAGCTTTAATACAGATAGAAAATACATTAAGAGACCTATTTAATTCAGGCGCTTTGCCAAGAATAGGCAAAGATGTTGTTTACGGTTTATTAAAACTGAATAAAGTGAAATTATTTTCAATTTTAACATCTAGAGAAAACGTGGCTTACTGAAAGGTCAGACAGTTGAAAGGCTGCCCAAGTTCTACAAAATGCAGAAGCTGAAGGTCTGATCTGAAGAACCAAAGTACCAGCAGAGAATCAAACTGAATGGAATCTGATCCAAAATATTTAATCTGTCTCAAATTGCTGCATCATGTTCCTTGCAGTGTAAATTGTTATGTATGCCAACTCTCTTTGAAGTGAGCAAAGACTATGGGAGAGTAAAGGGAAGCTGGAAAAAAATAATTGCAACGTTATACCAAAAATTAGTGTACCCGAACCCAAATTCATTCACACCAGTTTGCTATGCCTTGGGCTAAGAAAAGTGAGGATCCATTTAAAGTAACCAATTTGTAGCAGCAATGACATAGATTTGCAAAGATGTACCAAGTTGCTACGGTTACTGGGGAGGAAAAAATTGGGTCAATTGTTGTTGAAGAGAGGTTTTTCTCTTTGTGATAATTCTTTTCCCTGTTCCCTATGCAGTGAAAACCTGTTACCACGCATCCTCACAGTCTTCCAATGTGCTCTGGAAAAGCTGGCACTTTAAGTGGGTATATCTGGGATGGAAAATGATCAGAGACATTTATCACCTTCACTTTGATTTTTTTCCTGAAGAAATTTCTTGGTGCCCTGGTGGCAGGAAGTGATAAACTCTAGTTAAATAACACCCTCAGTTGGTGACAGAGAAGGCTTCCCACACTGCCTTGCCCCAGACAACCTAAAAAAAAAAAAAAAGAAAAGAAAAGAAAAGAAAAAGCTTCATCTTTGAGACTTTGTATGGTAATTGGGAAGCCTTAGAAGCTGACACAGAACTCAGAGTGTGTTCCAAGTAGTCTCTATCTGGGAAAAAAAAGGAATGGTGTGCTAAGAATGGAGAAGTGAAGTCAATGTTGTAACATTTGTAAACATATACAGTATTAGTAATGCTAGTTTAAGCCCTGCTAATACAGTGCATTGAAAGATTTTGGACAAAACTCAGGCTGTACTGACATTCACTATGAGGGTGTCTTTGTAGCCAAAAGAAATTCTCTTTTTTTTAAGAATTTAAACTTCCTACTTTCTTTGATTTCAAACTTTTTTGTAATTTCAATTTATTATCGTCTACTCCCAAGCCAAATGTAGCACTGTTTTTCTAAAGTTCAAATTTAGAATGAAAGAGAAATAATTAACATTCTAATGACGTGATTTTTTGAATCAAAGACTGTGAATTGACGTTCTTGAGATAGGTCTTTAGCTTCAACTCACATTGATGCCAAACTCTTTTTGCCTCAGTTATTCTCATACACTTTCTAGTAGGAATGTGATGGGAAAACATGTCTTTGCTTTCCTGACCTGTGGGACTCATTAATGGCTGTAATTACTCTTCTGAATTTTGACAAACAGCTCACTCTAACTACAATAAATAAAATGAACCAGGAGGAAATCTGGATGAAACAGTTAAGAACAGCTGAAAGGGAGAACATGTAACTGAACCTGGAACTTGATCTATGGAGATGTGAGCTGTGGAGACTTGAGCTATGGAGATGTGTTCAAAGTTTTCTTCCAGCTGAAAAAGATGGGCGGGTACAGTGGACTGTGGAAAAAATGGCATTGCTGTGGGCTGTAGAAAACATCGTAGGAGCCCCCACTAGGAAAGCTGTGGGGTAGTGTTATTTTTGACTGTGCAGCCCAAGGAAATATTTCATTGCACTTTTTTTTTTAGAGACTCCACCAGTCTACATCTCAGTATTGCACAAACGCGAATAGTCTGCAAACACTGGGAGCCTTTTACGTGCACATGTGAGCAAGAGTTTCACTCTTGCCTTAGATTTCCCCCACTTAATGTCTACCTTTCCGTGTTCTGATTTTCAGAGTGGGATAATAACGATGAATTAGAAGCTACATAAAATACTCCAGTAAAGTACTCCAAAATGGGCTGTATTTATTTTTAAATGAGAAAAGATGGTGTATTGTTCCTGTTCTCTAGAGCAACAAAAAGGATGTAAACGTTTTGGTAATAATTAACCTGACTATGAATGCAGAGTAGCAATCGAATTGTTTCTTCAGCATTTATGTATGATCCCAAAGTGGTCTTCTAGACAAACAGAAATCAAGGACATAATTTATATACCCAGCATTATGAAAACTTACTGCTCTGAGATCCTCGGGCTTATCGGAAGAACACAAGTCATTATTGCAATAAAAGGAACTTGTCGCAGAGAAGTGAGAAAGGCAGAGAAAACATTTAGAATATTACAAAAGGATATCACTGACTAATCCTAACCAAATGTGAGTAAATTCGACATTCGGCAGTTTAAAGTTATGCTTTAAGATATTTGAATAGGGATCTGTATTCAACTCACAGTAGTAAATGATGAGAATGCCCTTGGTTTCATCGTGTGAAACTCCAGGGCGGAGAGCATGTGTTTTAGGTGAAAAAGAGTATGTTAGCAGTTAGTGACACTAGTCAGTAAGAGGAAATAGCTACTGAAAGTACGGGCTCCTGCACTGCGTGAGGGAATCCCAAGTGAAAGAATAACAATTGCACATCTGTCAGGAAAAACCCTCACAACAGGATTAGGAATACTATTTAGGAAGGACACAGTCCCTGCGAGTTCAGACAGGCTGTAAAAAGGAGTTACTGGGTAACGTGGTCATTCTGATGCTCATGGCTTCTGTCTCCCAAAGACAACAGAATGAGGAGCCTGAAGAGTCAGACAGAATACATTGATGTTTGCAATGGAAAGCACACATAGATTGGGAAATCTATGGCCATTTGACTTTATTATCAGAGATGTCAAGTACTGAATAAAAATTGTGTGTGTATATAAAATACATATATACAGTGGGTATATATATAAAAATTACATATATATATAATTTTACATGTATATGGTTGATGGTGAGCATGGAGACCACTGTGGTGATTTTTAAAGTGTTGGCATAACAACTGTCAACAAATGTTATAACTGAAATTTCTAAATTCCTTCTGTATGACTAGTGGAAATGCATTTTGGAGGTAAAAGAAAATTAATAACCATAAGATATTATAGTCAGTGAAAAATAAAAATACTTCTAGAAGAAAACTTAATTGCAGCTGGCTACTAAAAATGATGTAATCATGTGAGCCATGAAGTGAAGTGCAAGGTTTTTCTTGTTGTGCTGTAACCTGTAGGTAGTGAAATCTCTGGTCTGAAGGTCATGTTCCTTGTCAGACACTGATTTACAGCGCTCATCCCCACCGCTTTTTTGTTCTTGGGTCTGGCTAGACCATTATAGCTATAAAGAGTGTGGGTTTTTTCTACAGAAGTTGAACAAAGACTGTCAGACCCAGGAGTTCAAGCAGATTAAAAGTCTTTTGTTCTCCTTTACAACTCTTCCACAAATCAGAAACTCATGCAGTACTGCCTTGGATAGACACTTACCAACCATACCCTTAGGATATTAGATTAAATATTTGTAAACAAAAAAAGAGAAAAAGAGCTACTGTTCACTCACACATGCATACACATTCCAGGGGCAACATACATCTTGAGTTGAATGTATTATTAAACACTGAGATGTTCTGATAATTGTCTTGCCACAGGTCTGTATCCTGCAAGTAGATTTTTAAAAAGTGAGATAACAGGATGTCAGTTCTCTATCCATAATTAATTTGTCTAAGCATCTATTACCGTATATAGTTCATCTACTTTAACTGTTTAAGCCATAAGCTAAATTA
This sequence comes from Buceros rhinoceros silvestris, assembly GCF_000710305.1. NCBI lineage: Eukaryota > Metazoa > Chordata > Aves > Bucerotiformes > Bucerotidae > Buceros > Buceros rhinoceros. Next base: position 7,134 of record NW_010398101.1, on the reverse strand, counting down.
GAACTGTAGAGATATATATTCCAAAATTGATATATTTTTATATATATATTCCAAAAAGAGAAATCGCAATCCTGCCAGCCCATCTCATTCTCCCTCTCTCCCCTGCCCACAAAAAAACCTCAAATCCCAGATATGCTGTAGGCAAGTGGAAGGAGGTGAATATATGGGAGTGTGCAGGTTGTCTATGGAATATCACTGGGCGTCCCTGATTTACAGCTCTGGTACATTTGCATCATCTGAAGATCCTACCCTCAAGATTTATGCTTTTCATTTCAGCAAGGTGAAAAATTTCCGTATCTTCTATGTTTTAAATTTTAAGTCAGAAGAGAATGAACATGGAGAAGAATGAGGAGAAAAGGAGACCCAAAGACAAGAAAAGATATTAAGGAGAATACCCAACACATAAAGACAAATTATCTTGTATGCTATTTTTTCACTAGTTGTTTGAATTATCCTATGAGCGTACAAAAAATAGCCTTTGACAGGATGGATATTTCAATGAAAAAGTGAAAAGTTTTTCCCATCCTGAAACTCCTCTGGCTTTTTCACTTCTTGGAAATACTGTCATGTTTTCTTGAAGGAGCTAAGCTTCTACATGTATTGATGCAGGCCTGCACAAGTAGTGAGCAGTGTTTGGGCAAGGAGACAGTAAAACCCCATTTTATTACATAATTATGCCCTTCAAGAGGTGGTAATACATCTTGATCTTTCTCCAACTTGGCTAGTGTCACTGCCATGATTTTAGATTCGGGAGTTTTCTTTGGGCTTTGATATTTCTTTTCTTAGAGAACAAACACCATTTGCAATGTTAATTTCAAATGTTAATTAAATGCCATCTTGCTGGGCAGTATTCTCATGTCCCGAGCTGTATGTGATGAGGATCATACTCGATGTTTTGATGCATATAACATGTCTGAAAAATGTAAAGCTGCATGTATGCCTTGAAAACTGACAGGGCTGTAGGATCAGATCCATCTCATTTGCTATCAAGTCAAGTGAAAACTTGATCCATCTCACAGTGGATTTGGTCTCTGTTTCCAAAGACGAAAGGGGTTAAGGAGTTCTAGTTTATTCTACTGTAGAGAGATCTTATTAGAATTGTATTATGTTTCATAAGGGTGTGCCCAGATGAGTAGAAAACATGGTGAAGCGTACATGGAGTAAATATAAAAATACATAACATGGTTTTGATTTTTTAATTTGAGTGGTGTGCAGCTATAATACTGCATTTATTCACATAACAAGGTAGTTTTTCTTGTATTTAATCAACTGTATTCTGGTTGAGTAACAGTTATGATAGTCTCCTCTGCATTTAAAATACTTTTCCACTAAACAAACCTGCTACCAGTGTGGAGGAAAATGAATGATTCAAATGAGGTTCCACTATCAAGATTCGCAAGTGTCTCACAGAATGAAAGAAGGTGCAGGTGGAGCATGTTTCTCTGAAGTCTGTTTAATGTCAGCACACACGGACTTTAAATGAGAGGATTAGCTTAACACACAGGCAATACTGACAAACAGCTTTTTCATGGATATTTTGTGCCTAAAAGTTGCATCATCCATGTTTTCTCTGTGAGTACGTGTTTCCAATCTGCCTTTCTATGTTTAGCATCATGAATAAAGGTTCTCTTTTGTTAGAAATTAATGTTAGAAATAATCTCAGATTCACATCTACTGTGAAGGAAGGGATGAAGCCTAGTTTCTTACCATGCTATTAAATAAATTTCAACTGTTAACCATTCCCTCAGATGAGTAAGTGAAATTAAAATTGTGGGCAATCGTAATTTGAAATTTGTTTCCTTTTCTACCCATTTAAGCTCTCATCATCCCTGATTTAGTTAATTACTGCACCATTAGTATCCATTCTTCCTGGTTTCAGAACCCTCCTTGCTAAATTTTTAATGGTATTTCTTTACAAACACAATGTTCCATGTCTTTCAGAATTACCGGATGAATCTGTTGTCAATCATGACACGTGACCTGCACAGTGACCTGCATGCTACCTATAATATTGTACTTGCTATGGCAACTGCTGCTGATGGTTAAGATGTTTACTAATTTGCAGGACTATTTGTCTTTTCCCCAAAACCACTTTTCCTTACTGAAGGCTGTGTGACCGAAAAGGGCATAATGTGAGATACACAGCCCCTGATCTGTTTTGGGTTCTTCTTGAAAGATTCTTCCTCCTAAATGCCATTTCTTTGCTGTGCTGCTCTGGAGATCTTCTACCCTCTCCCCATGCCAGGAGGAGCTTTTTGTGTTTTGCTTGTGAAGAGTTTAGAAAAGTGCTTTTATTTGTCCTCTGCCCTGAATGAGATATACTGGAAAACTGTTGGCAGTTGTAGGAAGCTAAGAAGTGTCTGTTCTGTTCCTATGAATATTCTGTAGAGAGGCAAAGATAAACTATGGGAAAATGAAAATGCAATGAGCAATATCTGTCTGTACCCTGTAGGAATTACTAACTGACCTCATCAGCCAAGCCACCACAGACTCCTCTGCAGGATATGTCAGCAGCTGTCCATGTTGAAGCATAAATTGATTTAGGTTTGGTTACGCTTTCTTCCATATCACAATTTTTCCCTAAAGATGAGAACAGAGTTTCTGCATAACTTTGCACTGGCTGACTATTTATTTTATGTTTTATTTTATGTTTTAGGTTGAAACCAAGACAAAAATAAACTTCAGAACAGACCAGTTTTGAACTGAGGCAAATAATGTTGATTTGTAGAATGGTGACATTTTCAGAAAGGCCAAATCTTAGCTTCTGCTAATGCAGCTCCAACTGCAGAAGAACAAGTAAAGAATGGGGCAGCTGAAATGCAACTTGCTTTCAGAGACTGCGTGTGCATGGGCCTTATATATGGCACACTTATCTACCCAGAAATCATCTCGGCGTTGTTGACTTGGCCAGGTGGTGTAAGGAAGGTGTAGAATAGTACTGTCTCCAACCACAGTTATTGTGAGGAATGAGTGAGATTCCCAACTAAAATAATACTAAAAACTAAAAAGGCTGCAAGAACTGACAGAGCATTATATAGAGACCAGCATGAACTGATGCCAAGTACCTCAGCCTTGTGCCAGCAACTGTAGCAGGAGAAAAAATGCTACTATACCAGTTCACCTTTTGTTTCACTGACTGTAATGAGAATAAGAAATGATGCTAATTTAACCCATTGTTTCTTCTCCTTCTGAAGTATTCCTACTAGTTCTCTTCAGGAGTTCTCCACAGTTGCCAATCCTCTCCCATGCTGGGAGACCTCCTGGAGCTTAGGGGAGGAGTTTGTATTTACTATCTCAACATAGTGCAACCGTGATTTGCTAAAAGATTTGTTAGTAAAAAATTGGTTTTGCTCTGAGGCTGAACAGTAGGCTACCTTAATTCGCTGAATATGTCAACTACTATAATTAAATGAGAGCTTTTTCTCCTGAGACAAATTCTGACTGCATGGTTCCCATAAGCAGATTCTTAGTCAGTCCTTCCTGCATGTTACAGGATGAAGGAACGGCAGGTATTCTCCTGTTGTTCCTTTGAAACACTACCACTTACATCTTTTATTTCCAAGTATTTGCAAGGAGAACTCATAAAGAGATTAAGTAATGTATTCTAATTTTTTTTTTCTGTTTTGTAAGCAGAACCTGGTTTTAAAAATCATTCTTCCCATGGATTTGTGCCTTATGTCCCCTAATTCCATCTTACTGCCAGTTACAACCAGTTTCCTCTGGTTCTTTCATTATTCCTTGACAATCTCCCTCTTGCAGCAAGCCTATCTCCCTCTAGTATCCTCAGTTTATTTGGATGGACATATTGCTGTGGATCGTTCAGAGCACCTGTGTGCTGATTTGCTGGATCTTATCTCTGAGAATGGGAAAAGATCTTTCCCTCAACTGAGGCAATAATTTGGATTTCTTTTCAATAGTCAACTGTTTTCATTATATTTGCATCCTTTGAAAGCTTTGCCTGTTTAAAAGTGACCAAGAAGTTCAAGGGTTATTAAAAGGAACAGCTATATGGACAGACTGCACAGATTTCGTCTTAGCAGGGAACTGGAGAAAATAGGAGAAAATAGCGTGATTCCAATTGAATTTGGGGCAGGGGAGAATTAGTAAGGTTAATCGAATGAATGTTTTTGTTGTTGTTCTGTAAATCAAATCAGTGTCATAAAAGAGAGTAATACCCAAGCTTGCTAAAGTTGTCAGAGGAAGATAGTATGGAATATTATTTTCCCCACCAGTAAAATCCTCAGAGAATCCGATTGGCTTTGCCCTAACAGGGTGCTGGCTCCTGGTGTGTTTCACACCAGTCTGAATCTCTTGCCCTGATTTGGCATTTGCTCATTATTTGTTTCTAAGATGTCCCTTGGTTTTCTCATTGTTCTCTTTCTGTCTGCTCATGTCTCTGAGCTGTATTTTCTTCAACTTTGGTATGTGCAAGTGTTAGTTTGTTTTCTTTGCATATATAATTTTCAGTTTTCTTTTGTATGTTTTCTTACCGGTTTTCCTTCCTTCTGGGTCAAGGGAGCATCTTTGCAATAGTTTAATTCTTAACTTGTGTCGCATCAGAAATGTGACACATAGTGTAGAAGTTTTTGGGCACCTAGAAGTATTGGCATGGTACAATGTGTTAAAACCATGTGCTGCTAGATTTTCTATTCCTAATTGTCTACCTAGAAAAGAAATATTAATTTCAGGGGAATATACAATAGTGCTGAGAAATAGGCAACCGTAACCTTTATGACTTTCTGAAAACCAAAGCAGAGCGATTCATGATGCCAGAGATCAATGTAGGAAACAGATGCTGGTGCTACTTAACCTTCTTCCAAAGCAGTTGCTGGGTTTAATTTCCAATAGGGGCTGAGAGGTGAACCTGTACAAGAAGGGCATGACTCCGAACAAATATTTCCAACAGATAAAACAACCGGCAATGCCCCACAATCCCATTAGCTCTAGTGACAGCACTCGGTGTCCTTTAAAAAAAAAGTCTATTGCCACAAAATATTCTCAAATGGAATGGATCTTTTTTTATTACATGGAAAAGATGAAATAACCTTCTGAATATATTGTACTTTAAAAAGTTGGAATTCATAGAGCAAAAAATTATGAGCTTTGGTTTTTATAGGATTTGAAAGGTCAGGAGGGTAAGCAGATGGCTAGTTGTAGACTTTATTGCACTTTTAGCAATTGTTTTGATGTTCCAGGTGAAACCTTGCAAGCTTATGAGTCTGTGAAAGTCTACGACCCTGCATTAGAGTGAGGATTATTCTCATAATATGCATATGATTTTAGAGATCAATCTATCACCCATTTATTATCTGCCAAAAACTCATGGGATTCAAAGTGATTAATATCTTGAATTATGATTTTTACTGTTCTGTGATAATGCACCCCTTCGTTTGTCCATTTTCCATTTCTTTTTCCTTTATGGAAATAACAGAAATAAGCTAATGATAATGAAGTGATACCCTGACAATGCTGAGCGACTTTCCAGCAACTTTTCAGTACTATCAGGGTCTCGGTGAGGTACCTTGAGAAGTTAACAACTTCAGGACTGAAGTGTCAGCATAGGGCTCAGAGTTCTCCAGCTCCTCTACAGCAGGCAAGAGTGATGCCAAACAGTTACTTCTGTCCTTACAGTAGCTCTGTAAAAAGCAGTTGCCTCTCTTTAGATGCATCATGTTCCAGTAGGTGACATTTCATGTCTCTTTAGGCGTATTTGTTAAGAGATGTCTAACCATGTAAACGGTGTCTATGACTACACAGGAATTAAGCTGCTCCTCCAGGCTTTCAGCTTCAGAGTTTCAGTACAGGTCAACACAAGAACATAGTGAAGTTGACTGTGAAGTCTATATGACAGGTCCACCTTGTTATTCCGACTTTAATAAATGAATCCCAAGGATGTGCAAGTAGCTCCTGGTCCACGACTGAAGTTCCTATTGCAGTATTATTAATGAAATAATGGCAAAAATATCCTGGTGTCTTACAGGAGTCGAAAAGCATAAATTCATTTTTTCTGCCTTGAATAACTTCTTAAACATTTTTCAAAGATGACACAGCTCCTTTGGTTGAATATCCCATGATGGTAAAGGCAGAGTATGGGAAGAATTCCAGTGGTTTCCAACTAGTCCTGCTCACTACTAGGTTCAGACTCCTTTCTGGAGAATACTGACCAAGAACAGCAGGTGGGACAAACAAGGATGTCTGTCAATGTTTTCTTAAACTTGGGAAAGTAAAGACAACATTTCAGTATTTCCCAGCTTGGGGAAGAAAAGGCGAGAACTGTATTTTTTCCTCAGTTGAAGAGGTGCAAGTTTCACATGCAGTAGCTCATTTTACAAGGTTGTGGATGTGGTGGTACACATCTGCAAGTCTGTAGAGGAGACCTATTATCCTGTTGTCGTGGTTTAAACCCAGCTGGCAGCTAAGCTCCAACTAAGCAGCTACCCTCTCCCTCCTATCCCTGGAGGTTGAAGAGAATGGTAAAGCTGAGTGGGTTAAGATAAGGAGAGCTCAACTGAAACAACACAGAGTGGGAGGAAACAGCAATTCCTTAAGAAGCAAATAATTTGAATTATAGTAGCAAAATAGGTAATTTTCTTCATTCCAAATTGATGTTCCAGCAAGTAGTGGTAGAGGAAAGAGTAGGGTGCACAGAAAGCCAATGTTCTCCTGAAATTACAGTCTGGTTTTCAAAAGCTGGGTCTCATATTCCTACTGAAATAAGCTGTAGCGGCTGTATTTAAGTAGTTATCTATCCTATGGGTGAGAAAGTGGAGAAATGGAAATGGTAAGAGCAATGACTGTGCAAAACTTGTGCTGATGACATCACTTACAGCTATGTAAATGTAGGGCTTTTACATGGAAGATGTTATTTGTCATGATTTTGAGCAATGATTGTTGAGCTCAGGTTAGGGTTGTGCTGGTGTTACAATGGTAGGACCCCATTAGATTTTAATGCATAGTGACTTGAAATTCGTTACCTGAGGTGAATTATCAGTAATAATTAGCTTTCTATACAAATTCCACTGTTTCTGTCTGCAGTTTCAAATCAGATGGAGCCCAAACATGGAATCTAAATGCTGCTTTTCAACTAATTCCACCCAATCTTCTCTTCCCACCCCCTCATTCCCTCCCTCCCCC
>NW_010398100.1:0-11883 GCF_000710305.1 Buceros rhinoceros silvestris | reverse complement strand
GGATTTTGTCTTAGCCACCCCGGGATCCTTCAGACCTGACTGGAACAACCATCTCTCTGGGCAACCTGTGCCAGTGGTTCACCACCCTCATTTTAAAACAACCTATGCTGGGGACTTTGTTGGTTTGGATATCACTCGCTGGCCTAGGGTCGGTATGTACATGAACCAAGGTAACTTGCCCTTTCTCCCCTTAATTCATCATGATGAATTGCACTTGGACAAAAGGCAACATTTATGCTCCCCTTGAATGTCCACAGGGTGCATCACTACTCGTCTTAATCATAGTAGCAGTAATTCCAGTTGTAATACTTTGGAAGCCTAAATTCTAACTGTCTGTGTTTTATGTGACTCCACATTTAGTTTGGTTTTAGACAAAACAAATCCTGTTACACTTGTGTGCCTGTTTGTGTGCATGTCTGTGATTTTAGCCACCCCAGGATCCTTCAGACCTTACCGGAACATCCTCATCATTGTTGTTGTTCCTTAATACCTATGTGTTTCTACTGCAGGTCAAGGCTTCACTTAGCAAAGGTATTTTTCAGGCAAAATTAATATTGTCATTCAACCGTTTCCAGATGGTTATAACTTTGGCCTACGAGTGAAACATCAGATCATTTCCTTAAGAGGTAACAAAGAAAGTCTGGCTTTCTAACAGAAAACTAAACACCAAAATGTGGTTCTTAATGGGAAGCCATAGAGAATGGTAACCTGGTGTGGAAATTGTGTATGCAACTTTATGAGTCTGACTTAGGCTGACATGTCAGAGTGTTTTGGCATCATTTGGCAACAAACTCATGGATGTAATGTCTTGTATGTCTCTCTGTACCAAGCATGAGACAGCCACTGAGACAAAAATGACTGTCACTCCAGTGATGCAGCTAACTTCTGCTAGATTATGTTCTCATTTTAAAACAAATGTTCACTTTCTCATAGACTCTAAACAGTTTTCTAAAATGTCTTCATTCCAGTCAGTTCCTCTAGCTAGCTTTTATTCTTTATTCAGATTTTAGTATACATTCCAACTACACTCATTTTTGCATGATCAATAAGAGAAAGGGGTTTTTTTATTATGATGCTTATCAAAGTCTCCTGTTAATTGGTAGTTGGAGTGGGAAGAAAGTGATGGATCTGTCTAGTAATTACAGAATCGATCCAAGATTGTTTTAACTGGCTGAGTATGGGGAGTCAGTTCAGGTTTCTGCTTCTGTGTTCGGCTGAAGAAGTTCACAGGGACAAAGTGGCTAAGGTGTGTGATCTTACCAAGCTTGTTAAGCCTTGATGGATCAGAGACTGTTTTAACCCTGTCACTGTACCTGTTAGGACAGTAACAGGATTAATGTTACAAATGCTTGGCCTGGGCCCCACTATTGTAACCCTACTTTGTGGCTTCAGAAATGCAAGTAATAGTGAATCTCTATGTTGGTTCATGTTCAGCAACGGCTTTGGATTGTTGGGTGCACAGAGTCTTTTTCAGCCAGACTTCCCCCTCTCCAGGGCCACAGTCCAGCACCCACTGAAGTGAGTGGACACCCTCCAACTGCAATGGATGGGCTTTTGTCCTGGGTTTGACTACGATAGGGTTAATTTTCACAAGCAGCTGGGAAGGGCCACAGCTAAGCTAGCCAGACTGAACCAGGCAATGGGATATTCAATGCTGTGCAGACGTCATGCCCATTACATCAAGGGGAAACCTGCCAAGAGGAGGACACGTAACTCGAACTGCAGCCTGGACTGGTGGTAGTGTGTGTCTGCAGTGTCAGGAGCACTCTGGCATCCCAGACACTTCCTGTCCTGTTCATTTTGGATGTGGTGAGCTCAGCATCTAAGGCATGGACACAGTTAAGATGGCATCCTGGGCATGGACACACCAATAAGTCACAGTTAAGGAGAACAACCTGTTCTTGCTATTCATTCATGTCCAACATCCTTTGTGTGTTAGTACAAGAATATGATCCATTAGAGATGGCTGAACTGCACTGATTCTTTTGTGCTAATCCAACAGTTCAAGGTTTATGAGGTTTTTGAGGTTTACTGGCTGCCTTTGTAGCAGCCTGTGATTTCTAAGGAACTTGAGAGCAAGTACAAGTGTGCTGTTAGAAATCTTATGATGGAAGAGGAAATGTGCAATAAAGATTAAAGCTAGAGAGCTCCAGGGATGCACAGTGAGTCAGAGAAGCTCCTCCAGGTTTGCTCAGTAACATCTGATATTTAGCTGAGCTCACCTTTGTGAGAGCTGGGCTTGGGCTTACAGAGGTGTCCTGGGCTGAAAGAAATACGGTTTGGTTTGTTTTGATTGACATAGAAGCAAGCCAGTTAAAGTATTCCTTCTCCTGCATGTCACTGCATCTGACTGTCTGTGGAACTTTTTGGCAGGGCATTGTTTCTTCAAGAGCCGGGTCAGGAAGGGAGCCATAGGAGCACACCTTCTGTCTGCTGTCAGAGACAAGCCACTACCCCCCTCCTCCTCCATAACCCACTTCTCCTAGAAGTGGGAAAGGGTGATTGGAGAGAGAAATTGTCCCATGGTTGGTCCCACCTCAGTGCCAACTGGTATCAATTAATTGGTGTCCCTTGGCGGGCAGAGCCTCAAATAATTTCGTATTCATTTTCTGAAGTTTGGAAACTAAAAGACTAAGGTTTTCAGGATGGTTGTGGGCGAGATCCCTCTGTTCGGCTGAAAAAAAAAAGCCACTACCCCCCTCCTCCTCCATAACCCACTTCTCCTAGAAGTGGGAAAGGGTGATTGGAGAGAGAAATTGTCCCATGGTTGGTCCCACCTCAGTGCCAACTGGTATCAATTAATTGGTGTCCCTTGGCGGGCAGAGCCTCAAATAATTTCGTATTCATTTTCTGAAGTTTGGAAACTAAAAGACTAAGGTTTTCAGGATGGTTGTGGGCGAGATCCTGTTTGCTGCAGTTAAGCACTAGGGGTTAAGTCTGCTCTATGATCTGGTGCCTGATACATCATATAGGGAGATAGCACAAGCCATGGCCCTGGGACCTGTATGAACAGGACCAGAAATTAAAAATATTCTTTACACTGCCACTGGGGACTATGGTCCTACTTGGAGCCTTTGGCAAAAGGCACCAGGAGAAACCTAGGGTCATCCCCTAGGATTTTGGAGTTGGGCATATAGGGGCTCAGAAGCCAATTACCTGCTCTATGATCTGGTGCCTGATACATCATATAGGGAGATAGCACAAGCCATGGCCCTGGGACCTGTATGAACAGGACCAGAAATTAAAAATATTCTTTACACTGCCACTGGGGACTATGGTCCTACTTGGAGCCTTTGGCAAAAGGCACCAGGAGAAACCTAGGGTCATCCCCTAGGATTTTGGAGTTGGGCATATAGGGGCTCAGAAGCCAATTACACTCCCACTGAGCAGGAGATACTGGCTGCCTATGTAGGCAGAGCTGCCTCAGAAGTAATTTGCACTGAGGCACAGCTCCTCCTAGTCCCCTGACTGCCAGTCCTAGGCTGGATGTTCAAAGGTAAGGTAGCATCTCCCCACCATGTCACTGATGCTACCTGGAGTAAGTGGACCACCCTAATTGTACAGAGGGCTAGGATAGGCAGTTGTGGTGGCCCAGGTATTGTGGAAGCCATCGTGAACTAGCCGAAGGGAGAAGACTTTGAGATGCCACCGATTGAGGTAGTGCCTCACACCGAAGAAGCACCTCCATATAAAGACCTCTCGGATCAAGAGAAGCAATATGTTCTTTTCACTGATGGATCCTGCTGTTTCGTAAGGGACCACCAGAGATGGAAAGCTGCTGTATGGAGTCCTATGCGATGAATTGCAGAGGCAGCAGAGGAAGAAGGTGAATCGAGCCAATTTGCAGAGGTCAAAGCCATCCAGCTGGCCATGGACATTGCCAAAGAAGAGAAATGGCCAAGACCATACCTGTATACAGACTCCTGGATGGTGGCGAATGTCTTGCGGGGATGGCTGAGGAGGTGGCAGAAAAACAACTGGCAGAGTAAGGGTAAGCCTATTTGGGCTGCCACTCTGTGGCAGGATATTGCTGCCCGGCTGGAAAGGCTGGTAGTAAAGGTAAGGCACGTAGATGCCCATGTGCCAAAAAGCAGAGCCACCGAGGAACATAAAAATATCTATGAAGTGGACCAAGCAGCCAGGGTGTTCCAGGTAGATCTGGACTGGGAACACAAAGGTGAATTGTTCCTTGCTCTGCGGGCCCATGACTCTTCTGGTCACCAGGGAAGAGATGCTACCTACCGATGGGCTCGTGACTGAGGGGTGGATCTAACCATGGATGCTATTGCATAGGTTATTCATGATTGTAAATTCTGTGCAGTGATCAAACAGGCCAAAAGGTTGAAGCTTTTGTAGTACAGTGGTAGGTGGTCGAAGTGTAAGTATGGAGAAGCGTGGCAGATTGACTGCATCACTCTCCCTCCAACTGGTCAAGGTAAGCATCATGTCCTCGCAATGGTTGAGGCAAACACCAGATGGCTCGAGACCTACCCTGTGCCTCACGCCACTGCCTGTAATACCATTCTGGGCCTTGAAAGGCAGATCTTGTGGTGGCATGGGACCCCAGAGAGAACTGAGTCTGATAATGGGATTCACTTCAAAAACTGTCTGGTGGCCAGCTGGACCAAAGAACATGGTATCTAATGGATCTACCATGTTCCATACCATGCACCAGCCTCCAGAAAGACTGAACGCTATAATGACTTACTGAAGACCACCATGAAAGCAACGGGTAGAGGAACCTTCAAAAACTGTGATAAACACCTGGCAGAAGCCACCTGGCCAGCTAATACAAGGGAATCAATCAACCGGGCTGGCCCTGCCCAATCAGACCTTTTACATACTGTAGAGGGGGACAAATTCTCTGTGGTCTGTGAAAGTAACCTGCTAGGAAATGCTGTCTGGGTTTCTCCGGCTGTAGACAAAGACACATCCATCCGTGGTGCTGTCTCTGCTCAAGGCCCGGGACACACCTGGTGGGTAATGCAGGAGGATGGCAAAGTGCACTGTGTACCACAGAAGAATTTAACCCTGGCTGAAACACCCTGACCTAGAGGCCTGTCTTGTTAATTCCTGTGTGATGCAGTGTACAGAGATGTGCGTGGCATGCATGGTAAGGAATAACGGGTGGAATGTCCTGGGCTGAGAGAAATACAGTTTGGCTTGTTTTGATTGACACAGAAGCAAGCCAATTACAGTATTCCTCCCCCTGCAAGTCACTGCATCTGTCTGGCTGTGGAACGTTTTGGTGGGATGCTGTTTCTTTAAGAGCCGGGGGCAGAGGGGGAGCCAGGGGAGTGCACCTTCTGCCTACCGTCAGAGAGAGCAGAGAGAGCCGTGACCCCCGCTACCACACCAACCCCCACCCCTCCTCCTTCTGGCCTGCAAGGAATTCACCCATCAGCGCTGCTCTTTTTGGAGCTGCCTGCTGCCAATTGACAATTGCTCCTGCCCCAGGGGGACACCATGCTGCTCCTCCCGTGTGTTCCAGCCGTTGCTTCCCGGCCGGCAGGCTTCGACCCCATCTGCGCCACACGCTGTCACCCATTACGGACTGGTATTGATAATGAGAAGTTAATAGAAACTTAGCGGCTTTCTGTTTGGGCAGCTTGGGCACTTGCAACAGGCTTGGGCAACTTGGGTGCTTGCAACAGACGGGAACTAAAACCACTGACTCACGATGTCTCTGAGAAGACAGGGTACAAGACCGACCAAAGGAACAAGTCTGAGCAAGTCTGAACCAGTCCTGCAGTTGGGCAACAAGCCAAGGATGGCAAAGCATGAGCTCAAGGCTTGGGGTTGAAAGTTCGCGGGCAAGGAAGACCCTTACTTCATCCTATAGACCACCGCACATGGTCACCCAGCTGTCACTGCGCAAGCGCAGAAGATATGGAAATGAGTTCGGAACTATCCCCATAGGAAGCGGGGGCAGCATTGCATATGTATAGGTGTATGAGACAGTCTAACAAATATGTGTATGTTCTGTGGTTACAAAAGGAGACGTTTGTAGTTGGTCAGGGTGTGTGCTTGTTAAAGGGACTACCCTGCCTCACCCAGCACTGAATAAACATACCTGCTTTACAACCTATTTGGGTTGTGGAGTCTTAATTCCGCGTGTCAGTAGTTTTTCCTCTATCGCGTTTGTTCTTTTTACTCACGGTTCAAGCCCCGCTGCACCAGACCCCTGATCCTTACATGTACTTGTTAATATCGTGCTCAGTTTTGTATATAATATTGTTTTCTTGTTATTAAAACTGGTTTAGTTTCCTAAACTTAACTGAGGCCTCGCCTACATTTTCTTCTTATCTCTCCTTGGCCCTTTTCTTCTGTAACAGGGAAGGGGTGATTGGAGAGAGCAATTGTCCCATGGTTGGTCCCATCTCAGTGCCAACCAGTAACAAGAAGATTGGTAGGAATGTTGACAGAAGATTTCAAGTCCTGGCTTTCCCACCTGTGCCTGGGACTGGGAATATCTGGGCTATTCATTCAGGTGGATTTTGGGGTTTGTAATCACCAGAGCCAGATTTTGGAGGAGCATTTAAATTCTCAGTCACAGTATGATTCCCAGAAGTGGTCTCCCCCACCGTGAAGTAAGCAGCCTCAATTTGGGTTCTGGGCATAAAGAGTGCTGGGTTCCTCCTGAGGCTGGGGAGGAGCTTCTGAAGATCTGGCCTGAAGTGTTATTTATTTGGCTACAGCAGAAAAAGACTGTTCTAAAATAAGAACGAGGCATAAAGATGCCTCAGTGCTAATGTCAGACAGGGTGGGAGTCTGTCCATCACCCTGGTATTTTTGTGTGCCCAGCTTGGTTCTGACGATGGTAAACATCATCATGCTGCCTGACAATAGGCAGCACACAGTTGTTCTTAGCTAAATTATTTTAAAAGAAAACTTGTAGGTTTAGCCAAACAGAATGATTATTGCAGCAAGCCATAAAACTCCAGGCCTCAAATGATATAAAAAATCCCCCAGCTGGCCAAGCAAAGATCATAACGACAAACAAAAGCAGCTCTCACGTTAGAGTAACCCTACAAATTTACGGCTGTTCCAGAATAGTTACTAAGCACAGATGTGTGTTAGTCTTCTCTGAAAAATACATCGGGAAGCAACAGATTTCAAAATTGCTGCCGTGTGGAGATAATTTTATTTACACTTTCTCTGTGTTGGGTGCTGTATGGCTGATTCTCCACTGTTAAATTAAAGCAGGGTGATATTGCACCTCCAGCAAAAAGGGAACAAAGCCAGCTGAATGTTGACTGGGAGGAGATAGGTGTCTCTGCTGAGCTGAATATTACCCAGATTGAATTTTGGGAGGTTCCTCAACCTTTGCTCTCAAGGTCATTTTGCTGGCAGTGTTCAAACTCTTACCTAAACAATGCCGGTAGGTTGTGGAGCATACCATTACACTTAGTTACCTCCAGCTCTGGGAGGGCCCCTTGCCTCCAGTTCTTCCCCTTGCCCCTGATGCCATCTCCCGTTAAACAGAGTGGACGTTCAGCATGCAACCAGTGATGTCAGTATTGCAAAGGAAATGAAAAGCTTTGTGGAAATCAAGAGACAGACTTAAGGATCTTTTGGCTAAATACCAGCATTAAGAGAGGCTTACAAAGATCAAAACAGTGTTGTATGCCGATGTGACATTTGATGTCAAAGATAAATGGGGAACTCTTGTCAAGAGAAAAAATCTTACTGTGTTGGAATGCATAAAACCATGTTTCTGATACTGTTTTCTCATACACTAAATGAACAGGTCATCTGATTGTGTTTTTTAAAACTAATTTAAGTGACACTAAATCAGTGCTTTACAAAGCAGAAGATAAAAAACCAAGAACATCTAATAAGGTAACAATGAAATATTTGGCAAGACTTCAGAGTGTTAGAAACTCCCACAAACAAAAGGAGCTGAAACGTCTTAATGTGATATACAGGAGGCCAGGCCTTAACTTCTCATTCATCTGTGCTCTTTGTTACTGCACTTCATGGTAATATGTTGTGTTCCCATTGGTATAGATTTCTATATATTAGTGCCAAAACTCCAGATGTTTTCTAGGTAAATCTCTGGACAGTATTTTATTGTGTTTCATTTCTCCTTATTTACAATTCATTCAGGTCCAGCTGCTGGTAATAAAACCCCATAGAGTATGCAGCTCAGCCAAGGGTACCCTGTTGTCCTGTTTTTTCAACATTTTCGGTTGATCCAAGTCTTGAACAGAGTCCAAACCACAAGAGTTTTCAAAATGTTCACCTCTTTTATTTTCATTTTTTTAACCCTTCGTGCACCAGGGAATAAAGAAATGATTGCTTTGTCTTTCCCTTTTCCCCCACTCTCTCGTAAAATGTTCGACCCCTCCTCACCATAGCAGCATTTCCACTGTTGCTGCCCACAGCAGAATTGTCTTTTAACCAAGCCCTTCTACAAAGACCAGCTCTTCCCTGTCCCTTTCCTCTCTGTGCCCACTTGGTCATTTAATAAAACACTCATCACATGGAAGAGCACATTTAGACAAGAACTCTTTTTCCACTCCCCCACCCCACCCCACCCTCCCTTCAGCATACCTGTGGAGATCAGAGACCCAACACTGTGTAGTGCTGGTCAATAAACCAGCTGTTCTAGCTCCAGCGTTCCCAGCAGCCCAGGGCTCTCTGTATCCTGCTGCCAGGCTACCTTCACCACTGATCTGCCATCGTTCTCTGCTTTCCTCTGGCGTGAAAGAAAAAACAATGCAGAGGCACGGACTTGCCTCATCCCTGAGCCATGTTGCACTTCTTAACCGATTAAGAAAACCTCCTTTTCTGCCTTGCAGGTACTGCACAGTGTTCCAGCTGGACACTTAAAAATCCAAGCTCCACTTCTCTTTCCAGGGAGTTGTTCAAGGCCTTTATTAACAAATTCAAATATAATAAATACTGCCGTCTCCTCTCTCTATCAGTTTGCTGTCTATTTAGGTTGTAAATACCTGCAGGCTCTCTGGTACTGTGGTGCCCAACTTGCACTGAAATCAGCCTGTGATTACTGGGGAATTTGGGTCTCTGCATGATGACAACCCCCCTGCTTAAAAATACAGAAATATGTCTGACTTAGAGCTGCAGTGCAGCTAATTCGTAACTCCAGCACTCTGCAAGGCTGGAGGGAATTCTTTCTTGTTCTAGTAAGCAGCTAGAGTGGTTAAGTGCCCTCCTACTAGATTTTTGACCAATTAGTTCATTTTTCTTTGATTTCTTGTTACTTGGGCAGCTGAAATACGCTTAGGCAAAGCAGATAACATGCTTTTTGCTTTGTGTTATTGCTTGTGAGTTACTACTTGTGAAGTAATCCAAGTCATTTATATGGTGTGAAGTTTATAATGTTTGCTCCATGTGTTGGTAGGTCTAACTATGTTAGTTGGCATCCTAATTGCATGAAGAACTGAATATTCATTGTGAGTAAATCTTTCAAAATGAAACAAGTTAAAATGGACCAAACCCAAAACACCAGACAGGAGCACTCTCAGAGCATATCTAAGTACAACACCTAACAATTTCCAGGTTTCAAACTCAAGTTACACAAATTGCATCACAAAGGAAGGGGCTATTATCATTAGTTTTAGTTTCAAATGAAGAAGCAGAGGTACTGAAAGATAAGATTATTTTCTTAAGGCACTGCAGTTCAGTGACAATGCTAGCAGTAGATCTTCAGTCCCGTATCCTAGCTACTGGCATTAAAAGCTTGGATGCAATATGTCCTGATCTTAGGAGATAACTACCTCCAAATGCCTTGCCTCAAGATCATCTCTAGAAATATTTAATGAACAAAATTTTAATTCAAGTTGATTGAAGATAATTAACAGAGAGAGCATCAAAGTACAGTATCTCCCCCAAATCTCTCACAAACCAAAGTATTATGCTGATCAACAATTTTCAGCAAGGAGAAATTAATACAAGGAAGACATTAAGAACCAGAAACAATGGCTGCTGTTTACTTTTATTTTCTTCTAGTTTGGAAGCAAGTGCTGTGTTTGTAGCCTACAGCTTTATTTGCCAAGAGTGAAGCTTAGCTTGGGCTGAAGCCACATGAGTCACAGATTCCTCATCATTTCAGATGTAGATCTTCTGTCTTGGTGTCCTTTGGATGCATTACATAAAGGTCACTGTTCTGGTTACTTTTCCTCTCTCTCTCTCTCCATTGTTCAACTCAATCTGACACTACTTCTGCACTACTAAGGACAAGCTAAAGAAAGAAAAACATTTTTCATTCTTCAATGTGAAGCTGGGTATGCATATAGGACTTGGCATTTATATAGTAGTTGTCCTTAAAATGTCTATGATGTTCACCAAGCAATTCTATGTATTGGCAAATCAGATGACATAAATAGCCTCTAAAGTCAACTGAAAGACTCGAACGCCTTCAGTGACTTCAGCGTATATTTGATTGTGCCATTATTTTCTGGCAGTGAGAAGAGGGAAAAAACTGTGCTGTCTAAAATGCTGTGCGTATCTTTTGCAAATGTAGTAGTCTCACAGTAGCCTGATTTTTCCAGTGTGATGCTGCCTATGCCAATGCTTTGTACCAGTGGGGAAAAGCTGTGATATGTTCCCAAATTCCAATAGCCAATTGCCTGCTCCCTCTGCCCTCCCTGCTCTCTGACCCAGAAAAACAAAGAATTTAAACATTCCTCAAGATGGAAAGAACAACTGGTCAACGAAGGAACAGAAAAAAACCCCCATACATTTCACTCATCATAATTCTCAACAGTACTTGCTTTTTTAGTATGAAAGACTTGTAATAAATTGTATAAGATCAGTCTTGTAGTAATAACATTTCAAGAGAGGGGAAAATCTAAAGAAATTTCAAAGACAGATTTGAAAGTCCTTGTCTGGACACAAAAGAGGATAACTCTCGAAGTTATTCAAGAAAAAGTGAAAGACACTGAATTAACTGACTAAGAAATTAGTGTTAAATTACTAATTTAATTGAGTCAACTTTGAGTTACTATATATATGAATTGATACAGATATTTTATAAAATGTACAAGTAATTTTAATAAATATTTCTGAACACTTTTTTTACTGGATGCCAAATGATGATGTGGAAATGTATGCTCAGTCTTAATCTGTGTGCTTGTAATTTATAAGGTGGAATAACAGTGCTCTTCAGAGAAGAGAAACAGGCCCTGGTACGAGAACAAAGCCCGAGAGGCACTTCCTGTGCTGTTTACTGGAGAAGACTAATAACAAGCTCTTTCAGCACTCAAGAAATCATCTTCTCATGTGTTTTTGGTTGCAACCATCTACTGAAGAAAGTCCCTGCCCAAGGGTTCTGGCTCTTTAGGCATTTGAGGTCCCTACTATGAATTTAGCAGAAAAGAGATTGCTATATGTATGAAACAGAAGGATGTTGCTGCAATGGTAGAAGTAATTTTCCCCATGCAGTATGGGGAGAAACAGAACCTGAGAAAACAGAGGAGAACATTGGCTCTCCACAGCATACCTGTCGTATCCTTTCGGGCTCAAAAAAAAATGGGCAGGCCAATAGAACTGGTGCAAGGGGACACATCCATGTGAGGAAAGAGTTGAGGAGGAGTGAGATTTTGCAGTCTGATCTTCTAGGCTGAAAATTTTCTGTACTGACTGTCAAGGTCATTGGTATCTCTCAAATTTACAGGACAGCGTACTCTGTGATTTAACTTTATATTTCATGAGCTCATTAAGAAATAGAATCATAGAACATACAACGCTTTGTGTTGGAAGGGACCACCAAAGGTCATCTAGTTCAAACCCCCTGCAGTGAGCAGAGGTATCTTCAACTAGATCAGGTTGTCCAGAGCCCCATCCAAACTGACCTTGCATGTTTCTAGGGAAAGGGCATTTACCACTGTGTCAGACGGCCCCTTTAAACAGCTTGGT
>NW_010398099.1:57993-64080 GCF_000710305.1 Buceros rhinoceros silvestris | reverse complement strand
AATATTTAATTATTATGTACTCTATAAATAGAGGAACTGGTTTTTTCTTTTTTCAGTTCTGTTATAAAGTGTTCAGTGGATTCCGATCTTGATGTGACCTTGCTCTCCAATGGTTTTATCACTTTAAAAGAACTCACTGAGTGGCCATGGACAGGCGATCCCTCTGATATCAGACAAGTGCAGAGTCGGAACAGCTTTCTCCCTTGATCTTGCTTCTCCCAGAGCCGGTAGCAAAATTTCAGGGGACTTCAGTGAGCCAGGATTGCCCCTCTAAAAATACTCCCAAGGCACTTGGAGAAAACTTTTGCAAGTAGGTGAGAAGCAGCCCCTGTGTGCCTGCGGGGAGTGGGAAGGGAGTGCACCCTTAATAGCTGTTGCTTCATTATGAACATGTTCCTTTTGGTGCATGTTATCAGTAGTGTAACCTGTAGTGCTGCCTGTTGAAGCAATAAGTTTTGGTCTGTTAGTATAGAAATTGTTACACTTTTTGTAAGAGAAGATCCAAAAGCACCTTACTTTGCTGTCACTGAAAACCTGAAGGGTGCATTTTGTGCATGTCATGAGGATCTCTGAGCAACCCTTTCCAGCCAAGTCTGGCTGGGTAATTGTGTCATTTGGATGAACTCCTGGCAGCATACGTTAGCATTGTGCTAGCCCTGACTGCCGGAGGTGTCGGTGAAGATGGAGCTACGCCCTCTGTGTTAAAAGTGATGTAAAGCTTCCAGAGCCTGCTGTAATATAATAAATTGTCTTTGTGGATCCCGGAGAGGGGTTTTTTGTGTCAGAAGCAGACAGAGCAGGCTGGGGGTCGGGTTTGCATCTCCTGGCATGTGGTGTGTGCCCATGATGGTGGTGTGGGCAGGTGCAAGGGGACGGTGATGCACTTCTCCCTTCCCAGCACAGCAGCTCCAATGTGTCCTTAAGCCTGAGGCTGACAAGGCAAAAAAAAAAAAAAAAAAAAAATTTCTGTGCCCCCCCCCCAAGATGGCCTCACCACAGCTTAACTTCAGGCTCTGTTACCAAAAAAAAAAAAAAAAAAAAAAAAATTCCTGTGCTCAGCCCCCAAGATGGCCTCAGCACAGCTCTGCAACATGGTGTATCTGGTCCACACACAGCTGTGCTCTCAGGGATGTGATAAATGGAGAGGAGAGAGATGGTGACCTCCAAACAGCTGCTGGTGGCAGCAGGGAAGGAAACAGTGTTTTAGGTGTTCTTGGTTTTGGTAGAGGGGTTGATGAGACTCCAAAAGAACATTTGAATTGCAAAACAAGTAGCAAGGTATTAAGAGGGTTTCATAAGCTAGTTGCAAAAGGAATAAATGTGAAAAATCACTTGTAAGAGTGGGGAGTTCCTAGGCTGCAGCTCTGAGCAGCAACCCCAGGTTAGTGCAGTGTAGTGTAGTGCTTACGGGCAGTGGAGCTGTATGATTGTTCCAGTACGACGGTTTGCATCACGCTCATGGAGGCTCAGCTCTGTTCCTCCCTAGCACTGCTGTGCTCTCCTCGCCCAGAAGCACCGGGTCTACAGGAGAGGGCTTACTGTGCCACCAGCAGTGAGGGTCCTTCCCACTTAGAAAAAATTTAAAAACAACAACAACAAAAAAAAAAATTATAGAAGGTTTAGCTGGTGAATTACCCCTGCAAATCACAGTCTCTGCCTCTGCCACCTGGCTTCTGCAACATGTCCCTTGTCTCCCAGAGAATACACAGCCATGCTCATCAGGTCTCTGACCAGTCACAGATGTGTGTTGAAACTGCTGCTTCTCCTAAAAATCTCAGTCTATTTACTGTGTTCTGGGATGTGTCGGTGGGACAGAGCACGGGGCTCAGTTGTCATGTCGTCTTCCATGGCTGCATGAAACATATGCCTGTAAATTTAGCAGCAGTAACATCAACGTAATGAGCTCTGAGCGATGTATGTCATCGATAGCACGACAGCTGCTGGAAAATTGCAGAGTCCCTTTCCAAGACCCCTTCCCAACACCCTAAGCACTGAGGTGACACTATACCAACCTCTTGCTGGCTATTGAAAGCCTCCCTTAAAACACGCTGCTTTTGTGCTGCTTTCAAACTGCGCAATTTTGCAATAAATTATGATTTCAAAATGTTCTTGCCCCCTGCAACGCATGTCTGTGGCTTCGCATGGTCCCAGCATAGCGTCTGCTCTGGTGGAGGCCCGTGAGTTGAGTTGAGTGTGACAGTGTGCCTCTCATTCCATGTCCTCACCATGATTGTCCAGTACAAGGTCTGTTCTGGGAGGGAAACCACTCTCTTTTGTGCAGCCCCATCAGTTGCTATCAATCAACTTGCTTTGCTTCCTGGGAGGCTCTAGCAGGATTAATTTTGCTGGCATTGTCCAACACTGGTCTGTGCCTCTGCTCTTCCTCAAACATTCAGCCTTGAGGTCTCTAAAAGGAGGTACGATCCCTGGTGTCACCTCTCAGGAAACACTGACATTCAAAGAGTTCATGTAATTTGCTGTGCTTTCCTTTTTAGACACCACTTAATCTGCTTGAGTGAAGGAGCCAGCTGTCTAGCTGGGACATCATGTAAAGACCTCTGTGTGTCTCCTGGTGCTTTTCCTGGCTCCTCCCGCTGGTGGGAACCCCAGCTGAGATGGCAGCACAGACCAAGATAATATCATAGCTGTAACATTTATCAGGGCGTAAGCACCAGTGCTGTGTCAGACACCTGTATGAAATGCACAGAATTTCCATTTTTTCCCAGCACACTGAACTCCTGGGGGTCCCATTAAATTGTTTAGACATTTGAGTACTGGACACATCTGACAATTAGTCTCTGGCTGCTTTAAAAAGGCTGGATTTTATTCCAGGCATTTGTAAACTCGAAGCAGAGTAGGAGCTTTGTATTCCATTAAGTTAATTGGGTGGATTTTTTTCTTATTTGATTAAAAATGTGACTGATAGCATGGCTAGATCCATGTCCACTGCCAGCCTGCGCATCTTTTCCTGTGTGGGTTACTGGTGTTTCTCTGCTGTTCCTTATCCAAGGCCCTCAGAAGCTGGGTGCCAAATTGCTCTGTGCACCTTGAGCACAGCAGTAGTTAATTCGAGGTGAGCTGTATTTCATGGGAAGTCCAGGAGGGTGGTTCCCCCTTCACAAAGGCTGACATCATTCTGGTGGATACCACTTGCTCTTTGCCCTTGACAGAGCTGAGAGCTCTTTGCCCGAAGGGATTGAACAAATTTTGTCTGACCGCATGAGCTGAAATTTGTTCAGTTTAACCTTAAAAAAGATTTGCCTGCAAGGGGCTATTGTCAGAGACAGTAACAGTTGGTGTTGCTTGTTGTTCCTGACCCACTGGTTGTATAGCATCTAGCTTATTGCTCAGAATTGCTATTTTTATCATAGTAAAAGTGGTCAGTAGAGAGTTTTAAAGTGTATGTGTTGACTCATGGAGACAGCAATATTTAGTGCCTTTTTTTTTTTTTAACCTTCAAAGCAGCTTACAGCTAGTGACCTTCCTACCTCCCTTTTGAGCAGGAAAATAGTGTGTAAACTCTTTGGGACAGGGACTGGGCCTTGTTTGGTTTTGTAGTGCTGAAGACATGATTCAGGAAAAACTGATGATCAGGAAAAACCTTCTTGCTATAAAAGTCCTGCCAAGTAATCATACAGAGAAACCAGTTATATGAATAGCTCAAAAATGCTGGAGGAGGTATTGGGTTTGAGACATATCTAGTGCTAATGGTTAAACCATATCCTGTCTTTCTCAAATGTATGAAAAGCAGCTTTATCTGTCTCAGGAGGTTTTCTTTTGTTGTTTAAAGTTCCATAAATCTGCATGGGAGATCTTAAAATTGGATGAGAACTATGTGACCGAGGCATTTCTGAGTTAAGTTGTAACTTGAAGCACAAGAAGCGAAAGATTCTCTTGGCTTGTTGCATTAGTAGGGTATATTTGAACCAGCATGTTGCATGTCATTAAACATATGGTAAATCACATCTGACATACATGCCAAAGAGAGTCTGAGATAATGGGACCAAAATGTCATCCAGTAACAATATTCACATAACAGTAATTTCCTGGAATATAATCCCCAGGGAATGTAAAATTAAATTTGAAAATGTATCCCCATTTCTGTCTTGCCCCTTGTAAAGTAAAACCACTGGAAATAGTTAACCCCCGGTTGTTTTTACAGTAACTTGTGAATAATTAAGGCTCTTATTTGGTCTTGAGTGCCTTCTTCCTACCCCAACTTCACCTGCCCAAGGGCACCATCTGTCTCTAGCATCACTACATTCATGGTGCCTGTTGGTGGAGATACAGATGTCTTCCACTTTGTTCTTTGTATCTGCCAGCTGTTCTTTAAGTCCTGAGGTCACCGAAGCAGTGACCATTTTGGGTAGCACTCCTGCTGTGTCTAAGGTAATGGGCAGAAAAAGGTTCTCTGAGCTCGGGTCTCATATTTGCTTTATAGGATATATTCAACCAAAAGGCGTTGTGTGTAGTTAAGCATGTTGTATCCAGTTCATTGGATAGCGAATCAGTGTAGGCACAAACAGTGTTGTTCTCCAGGGATCTTCTACACCTTAAGAGAAACTATAATCTAGTCTAACTATGGTAACCTGTTCTAAAGCTGTGGTAATCAAACTTTAAAAATTGCTGGGGTTGTAGGGTAGGGTTTTCAGAAAGCCAGCTTCCAGAGCTGCTCTGTCTGACCCTAGTCTGTGTTTTGAACATTGACTTCGGGTTCTAGCTAATTTGCTTTAACTTCCACTGTGTTAGTTGAGTGGTAATTCACTGGGAACTCTTACAGGCTCCAGTCTGTTTACACAGTCCTTATTGGATTAGACTGGAAAAGCACTGTGGAATCTGGAAGAAAAGCAGAGTGTGCATTTGTGATCTTCCCTTTTTTCTAGTCGTTTGGAAGTAGGAAGCTTGAGATGTCTTCATTTCTGAGTAAATAAAAATTGCTAGCAAGAATATAGCAGAAAGTGTGTTTTATCATTGCCGATACATGCAGGCCAACATGCTGAGATGAGATGGACGTGCCTGTAGGTTGGGCTAAGAATTGGGCAGGAGTGTAGCAGCTCCCATGCATTTGGCATAGGAGAGGATAGCCTGGAGACCCTGACCAGAGCTCTGCTGGTAGAGGGGAGATGTCCCTGCTAGGTGGGATTCAGCAGCAGCAAGGCTGGCCTTTTGGCCGTTTGAGCTGAATTCAGGAGGACTGTAGGAGGCTGAGGGCAAAGCTGTTTCTTATTCTCCTCTTTCCTTCTCCCCAAACCCCTGTAGCCCTTTGCTGGTGCCTGTTCCTTTCTATCTCCCTTCCCCTTGTCAGCAACTCAAAAGCCAGTTGAGGCACAACCCAACTCCTGCTGTTTTCATCATCTGCCTACAAATCACCCTTCTTCCCCTCAGGAGAACCCTGCGCTATCATCCATGTGTACACATGCACAAAATAAACTTAGGGTCCCACCAGGGTAAATGCTGCATTAAAAATCATACATGTAACATCATCAAAGCTCTGGTTTAAGCAGGGCAGGTGGAAAATGCCCTGCTGACCTAATGCCCATTAAAAGAAATGTATCTGTAGTTGGTGTCAGTGGGCTACTTTCTTCTTTTCCTTTCTTTCCTTTTCTTTTTTCTGTGCTTTCTCTTCAGAAGAGCTTCAGTGCTGCATTAAAGAGATTACAGGTGCTTTTCATCTTTACCTTTTCTTTCCCCCCAATTTTACTTCTTCCCAGCAAGCCTCAGGGGGTTTTGTTGTTTTTTTTTGTTTTAAAGTGATTGATTTATAGCTCTCCTACCTGCTGGGGAAGATCAACCCACTACTGAGCATCTTCAGACAGCCCTTCTTTTGAGTCACTTAGGGTTGGAAGCAAACAGAGGATTGGGTTGAAAGGTGTTTCTTTCCTGGTGCTATTTACACCCTAAAGAAACAGTGATGAGGTGTGCTGCTTTCATAATGCTTGATATACATCGTGTGTGTATGCGCCCGCATCTTGAAATGGGGTTTTCTGAGGAAGAAAGACTTTTTTTTTTTCTTTTCCACTTACACCCTCTTCATTTCTTACTTTAGATCTGAGTGAAATCTCATTGCACTTCTTTTCCCCCCTCTTT
>NW_010398099.1:54966-57906 GCF_000710305.1 Buceros rhinoceros silvestris | reverse complement strand
CTTTCCCTCCTAGTATGCTTTTGGTGGGTTTTTGCTGTGTGTTTTGGGGGTGATCATGGTGTGTTTGTTTTCACAAGCTTCAGGCAGTGCTTTGGTTCCTCTGAAACATAAGGCATGGATCCCATCCAAAGCCCCTTTCAGTGGGTTAAATAATTTGTGGTTCTCCTCCCACTTTGCTATCCCATGTCTGGGGCAGGAGATGGGGTGATGAGCAGTGCTGAGCCACCACACCAAGAAGTGAATGGGGAAGGATGCCTTTCACATCACTGTGGCTCCCTGCAAGCTCGATGGACCACAGGGGCTATCCTGTTGCTCAGCACTTGAAGTCCTGAAAAGATATCTTGGGGCTGTCTGGAAAGGTTGTTTTTTTAAGTTCCTGCCATCTGATACCAACACTAAATTGTTCCGCCTTCAAAGGAAGAAACTTGATGTGCCAGGACGGCTGTTCTTCATCCTTTCTAAAGGATGAATCAGCCAGCACTGAGTTTCCTCAGCGGGTCTTCTGCTTTTATGCATTTGTCTGAAAACACTGACCTCAGCAATTAGGCTGATTTATTCCATAAAAGGAGTAAAATCAGCTATTGTTGTTTGAATTCAGTTCTGAAAGAGTAAGATCTAGAATTAAAAGCAAATGATGAGAAAACAGGCCCTTTTTTGACTTGCTTTCCTAGACCTAATATTAAGGGTCCTTTTCTCCTTGCTTGTGCAGCTGTTGACCAAGTCTCATGGACGTCACCCTGGAACTCTTTTATTTAGTGCCACTTTTCATCATTAGAAGACAGCTGGATGCCGCATTTGACCCTTGGCAAGTGACAAAAGACGCTAGCGAAGATTTAGCCACCAACCCTAGTCTGAAGATGAATCAAACGTGGGGTGACCTGTCCTGTCTCGTCTCTCCCATCCCTTCTTGCCTGGAGGTGGTTTGGATGCAGTTAAATGATATGAACCACCAGTATTTGGGGAGGAGCGGTTTGGGAGCTGGTTTCAGCAGCCAGATCCGATTTCTCAGCAGTGTTGTGTGCAGTTGGGCTGTGTTTCATCATACTCGCTTTATTTTAATGAGTGTTACAAGAGGGCTGCTCAGTGACTGAGTGAGGATTTTCCATTACAGGCTCTGCAGCCTTTTTGTGCTCCCTGGCTGTCTTTCCTCCTCTTACAGTATTGTGCACAGGACAACTTGCTTTAGAAATGAATTTTTTCAAAAGGAGAGCGGAGACCAGTGGCCTGCATGAGCAGGACAGGATTTTAAGGGTTTCCTGTTTGTTCCCTCTCTCTCCCCTCTGATTTTCACTCCTTAATTTACTGTTGTGAGGCCACAGGAGATACCAGGGGAGTTGAGTACATTGGGTCATATTGGGCCTGATTCCTTCCCAAGCCAGAAGCAGCCCTTCTCTGCCCGAGCTGCCTCTCGGGCATTTCTAGAGGCTGGTATATTGGAAGCTGTGTGAGCAGTTTGTCTGGTTTCTTCTGACTGAGCTTTCTTCACCCACTGAACATTTTGGTGGGGGTGGAGAAGGTAAAAGGCATTTGAAGAGAAGCAGATCACTTCCATGAGAGAAAGAATCATGAAGAGAAGAGGAACTTTGGGTAGAAAAGAGAAAAGTAATTCAAGAATTCAGTCTTTTTTCTTGGGTTCCTCTTTTCAAGTGAGGGGCATGAAGCAAGTCTTGATCTATTTCCCTGAAAAATTCTTGAGATGGGAGCTGCTTCAGGAAACGTTCATGAGCAAGTGTTTTCCATCAGAAGGCAGCTGATCCGCTGGAACTAAAGCTGTTCACATTAATGTGTGTTTTGCCAATGCGTTTGTCGGGAACGAGGCCTGAAGCTAAGGCTGGATTTGCAAGGGGTGATGGCGGATGATGCTACTCTGAAATGTGGTTTCAGGTCTCTGCCGTCTCCAACCTTATTGATGAGGACTATTGTCTCTCCTCTTCCTCCCTTCTTGTTTGGATTTTGGGATCAGGGGACTTCAAGTGATGGCATCAGTTCTTGCTATGGAACGTGGCTTCTCCTAAAACTCAGGAACAGTTGTGCAACTACACTTTCACATAAAGCCTCAGGACAAATAATCTTGAACTACTTTAGCCTGGGTAATCATAGTGCTTAAAGCAGGATCTTGCAGGTGGTAAAACCAGGAGGGAATGCTGCTGGGAAGAGGGAGGGGAGGGTGGCAATCCTTGGGAGCTGGCTTGTGTGTCAGCTTTGGATCCCAAGTAGTTACACAAGGGGTTTGGCTACACAGCTAGGTTGGAAAATAGCCAAAGACGAGATGTGCCTGGAGCACTTAGCTCCCATGTGTCTGGGGATGCTGAATTTCTGAAATATTCATCAAAGAGCCAGGGTGGGGGGACATCTTTTGAAGGAAAACTTGCAGTTGCGGAGGCAAGCTCGAGAGCCTAGCCCGTATTAAGTTGGTGCTGCAGCAGCGGCAGGTTGGTCCTAGCAGAACATCAGGTGCAACACCCAGTGATGGCTATCGGAAGCAGTGAGGGAGCTCACGAGCACCCTGCCTGCACGTCCTCCACACCAGCTGGGCTGTCCACAGCCATGGTGAGCCCAGTGTGGTTGTCCTGCCAGTGTTGGGAGAGACGCAGCCTTCTGCCTGTCCAACAGGAGATAGGCCCCAGGAAACATCCTGCTGTTGCATGTGGAGACCATCTCAGAGCAGAGCCCAGTTGCTTTAATTCTACTCCCTTCCGATGCAGAGAATGATTTTGGGACTACAAAGGCAATTTTCCATGCCGTTTAGGAAACAAAATACGATAACTGTGCTTTACAAAGCAAGCAAACCAGCCAACCTGCAAATGACCGAGCAGCTGGTTAACAGCTGGAGCTAAGACACGTTTCAGCAGTTAGGCTGTAGAAGTGCTGCCTTACCCCAAGGAATTTGGTTCTCTGGGGTGGCAGGATTGCCAGGCTGGAGTTGCCAGCCAGAGCTTT
>NW_010398099.1:53527-54862 GCF_000710305.1 Buceros rhinoceros silvestris | reverse complement strand
TTCCCCTCCCCTCCTTCGCTGTGCAGTGAAGTCCATGAAGAAAAGCAGGCTTGGTGCTGGTGGGTTGCCATGGAAAGAGCTGCCACATCGCACTGAGTTCATAGTAGGGTGTTTGGTGGTTGTTTCTTTTCAAGAGAAATTGTCACAAACATTACAGAATTGGGAGATGAAATAAATTAACGCAATCTAGTCACAAAATCAGTGGCTCTTGAAATTATATCATTAAGTTCTTTTTTTTCCCCTTCGTTTGGAAGGAGCACATGTGTTTTGGTAAACAAATACTGACGATTAGTGTCGCACTGGATTTTGATGACTGGTTGTTTGGAGCCTGTTTCGCTGCTCAGAGGAGAGGCTAGGAAGGAGGAGAGTTTGCTGGAGCGGGCAGGAGCAAAGATGAGCCCTGGGCACACTGCTACAAACCTGGTCCTGGCCTCCAGAAATAGGGATAAACCCAGTTTAAAAAAAAAAAATTATTTAGACTAATACCATTCAGTGAAAAATTGCTTTAAGGAGAAGTTCTGCTCCTTTTCTGCGTTTCTCAAGTATTGTTCAAGCATCATTGTTACAGTTTGTTCATCTGGACAGGCTATGAAGTAGCCCTGTGGGGAATTCAGGCACCAGGGAGACAAAGAGGCTGATGCCTGCGATGACTCCAGCCCTGCAAGGGGAATAGTGAGTAGTCCTGGATTAAAATGCCTGGAAGGGGACCAAGGAGACACCACCAAGTGTACTTTGTCGTGTTTAAGGTGTCCTGATGGCAAACATTTCCGCTGGTAAGAAATAAATGAGTGGGAGGTTATGCCAGTTCTTTTTTGTTTTGTTTTGTTTTCCTTGGCAGTTTATTCTTCAGCATAATAATCTGTCTGGATGAAATATGCTCCCTTTGTGGTTTGGGAGCATAAGGGGAGTTCCAGGCGGATGCCAAAGCATCAAAGCTTTGGATAGTCCAGATCAAACTCAATTTTGGTAGTAGGGACTGGTTTGTTCTGCCTTCCTTAGTGTTCAGAATGGGAAGCGGAAGGAAATAAATGTGTCCCTTTTTGTGGCACACTCTGTGGCAAAGTCTGCAGAGGCATGGATCGTGCTAGTCTGATCATATTACAAGAGTATTGGTTATTATTATTTTTTAATACGTGATCGGGTCTTAAAAAATTTCATTTACTTCCAAAGATCCTTTTCACCCTCTTGCACTGCATATTTCCGAAAGAAGCACCGCTTCTTTTGAACTGGAATATTACATAATTTGTCAATGATTCATTAATCATCTCCTCTTTGTATTTCCTGGGTGAAATGAAAATGCAGGGACATTCGCATCCTGCTAAATCCCACTATTCC
>NW_010398099.1:52161-53365 GCF_000710305.1 Buceros rhinoceros silvestris | reverse complement strand
TCGTGTTGGTATGTGCTCGCCTTCTCTCCCCTTCCCCCTATACTGGGACAGTTGAGGGAAAGGTGGGACAGATTGGATTCAGAGCAGTGCCCCAGAGCTGCTGCTCTGACATAAATGAACACACACACATACACATATTAAACACAAGGAGATGTGGCACAAAGGAATCGCATGTTGTTAGATCAGATCTATAAACCAAGCTTCTGGCCTCTTGAGGACAAGAATATACCTGGAAATTGGAGAGCCTGATATTCAGGTGGTCTTACTATATCCAGGTAGCAAAAATCCTGCAAAGAGATTGAGGCCAGAGCTCCATCAGTCCCTCAGACCCGTCTTTGCTGCATGACTGCTTAGAGTTTGCAGGAATTACTGCCCCAAGCAGCATTGACTGCTCCCTTCTATCTCCTCTGTCCTGCAGTACTTGGCATGGGAAGAAGAATCTTGGGTTTGGGATGGAGACGGTGTTTAGGTTTGTGGGTTGCAGTTGTCAGAGTGTTTCTGACCCAGCTATGGAAACCTGACTCTTGTGTGACAAGGGGGACGGATTGCATTGTGTGCCCAAATTCTGGCACGAACAAAGGTCCTTTGTGGCTGTGCCAAATTCTCCCAACAGCAAAACTGTTACTGTGCACAGAGGGCAGTGCCTTTGCCCTGTGACAAATCTCAGCACCAACGGGTACTGCGGGGAGGAGGAGGAAGCGCATTAGGTCCCGTGATCCCCAGGGGCAAAATGCAATTTTTTTTTTTTTTTTTGCCTGCCTGATGGGCACCTGTAGGGACATGTAATAAACTGTACACGCCCACCTGAAGTCTGAGTGCACAGCATGGCAAGACAGGCTTTTTCCCCATAAGCAAGCACAGTTTTGAAAGGCTTTCACTCTCTTTTTTTAATTTAAAAATTGTATGTATAATCTGTGTTTTTTTTTTTTTTTTTTTCCTGAGGAAGATAAATATTCAATTGGGACCATATCTGTTGGATGACAGAAGAAATTAGAACAGTGTTACTTGGTAAATAAGCAGCTCCAAACAACTATTAACTTCAGGCTTCAGATGGTGTAGGCATCTGGAACATCAGTGATGCTTCAGCTGGCATCTGTTTTCCAATGACAGACAGTAGTTGGTGGCTTTTGGTCGTCTATTAGATGTCTTAAATATGCAGTAAGTTGAGGGAAGTGTTTTGTGACCTGCAATGAACTCTTCTGAT
>NW_010398099.1:47499-52039 GCF_000710305.1 Buceros rhinoceros silvestris | reverse complement strand
TGGTAGGTCCTCTGTCACACAGTTTATAAGGTTATACTAAAGCTAAATGTTTTCTATGGATATGAGATCTGGGTGCTTATTAAGAGAAGGAGAGATAATTAAATATTAGTGCTGAGATCACCTCTGTACATAATTTTCCCCTTACTGGCTTCAAATTCTAAGTGGGAATTGCAGGAGATGAAGTACAGTATGTGATCAGGATGATGGCAGAGTAGCTCAGTGACTTTTAGAGGGTCATTTTTTCAGAATTTGACCTCAGAGCTGACTGAGGAACTGATGAAGGGATAGTGTGAAGCACGCTGGAAGCACTCTTCTGTTTGTATTACCAACAGCAGGAAAATATACACCCTTGATGGAAGGAGTTGTGGGTCAACCCTTCCAGGCCCTGTGGAGCCAGAGAGATAGAACAGAACAAATGTAGTGATGGTGCCCATAGGCTTTACATGAGATGGGGTTGTCATGAAAAGGTCTTCGTCATGTGAGAGCCCTCCCTAAAATACTAGATTTTTCCAGAATTTAAGCAAAAATGTAGAAAAGGGAAGAGTTCTTGAACTGTAGTGTTCAAGCAGAGGAAGACCAAAAGGAATAGGTGCAGTGTTGCTAGCAATGTGTTTTACTGTCATCTGCAGCTGGAGCAACTTTTTGCTTGTGTAAGGACAGAGGGAGGTTTGGCATCCTCGGAAGCAAACGGGCTTCTCTGTCGTCTATGCGAACCTGGCCTGATGAGTCATTTCTGAGGGAAGGCAGATCATTCAGATCTTTGATCTTCAGGTTTTTGCTTCCTCCCATGAGCCTGTTGGTGAGGGTTGTGGTGTTTTTGTGACTTTAGTGCTTGTTTCCTGGGACATCTGAAAGTACCAGCTCCTTTTGCAGAGGCTTTTAAATATTTCCAACTCACAATCTGGAAGGATAGCCTGAATTTACTGAAGGATGGAGCAGTACCTATAGCGTGGAAAACCTGGATGTGGTTTCCAGCCCTGCTGAAGACCTTGGGTAAGGCATGACTTTGCACTGTCGCTACCCCATCCCTTTTGGTGTTAGCAAGCTGTAAATTGACTTGGCCGTTTAACAAAGCTGTAGCCATGCTCTCTTCATGCCTCAATTGCCCATCTGAGCAATGGGGATAATAGCAGTGCCTTAATTCACAGGCTTGACGTGAGGATGGGTGTCTTTACAGCTGTAAAGCCTCCCCATACTGGACCACTGGGATCCTCTGATCACCACAAGTCATTAACTATCTAAGGCAGACTCCTACGTGAGGGGGAAGGAGCCAGGAAAGATACCTATTTTATATAGTCAGTGAAAGTCATGTCATTGGTTCTAGAGAGGAAAAGCCTCCAAATGTGGAACTGTGTTTTTAGTGGTCTGGTACAAGGCCATTTTTGAAACTGTCTCTTTCCTCTAAGCAAGTAGAGCACAACAAAATTTAATGTAAAATGTGAGAAGATGAGAATGAATGTTATTTACACCAAGATAGAAAAGCACCTCAGCAGAACCAGATCTGCTCATCACCAGGGCTGGAGGGAGTCGAGGAGGTCAGACAGAGGCAAAGCACTGCATAGGCAAGTATCCTTCTGAGCACCCCATTCCTCTTAACCAGCAGCAGCCACCATTCCTGCATGCTGGGACAGCAGAGGTTTGGCCTGCTGACCTCATACGTCTGCTTTTTGTCTCTGCCTTGGTTGGGAGAGTGGTCACCAGCTATGGTTGGGAAGAAATTGTCAGTTTTGAGGAAGGATATACATTTTCCCAGCAATAAACGGGTTCACGTATATCACAGGAGTCTTCTAAATATAGATCCAGATCAGGAAACATGCGTCATCTGCCAGTAGTTTGGGGTCATTCATCTGAATTCGGCTAGTGAGCAGGAGAGGTGGCTATGGGCACAGGCAGCATGGCTGTCGATAGTGTGCTGCCCCGAGCTGGCAGAGGTACGTGCATGGGGATCTGCCTGCGCCTGCAGACAGAAACGTGGCATTTTGCCACAGGACACCTGAGGTTTGCCTCCTCAGTTCACCAAGGTATTGAACTATGTGAGTTAAGCCAGTGGCTGACTATTAATATGCTTAAAATTGGAGCTGTCCTGCAGTGCCTTGGACATCAGATTAGTTTGATATCCTCTAGCTGAGTTTGGAGGATGCTGGGTGTTCAGGTACTCTGAAAATTCATCTGGCAACTTCCAGGGGGGTTTGGTTTTGAAGGAGGTGTGTTGAAATTCCTGCTTCTGGAAACATCCAGGTGAGTCCTTCAGTTGCATTACTGTGCAAGTATTCTGCATGGTGGGCTCCAAGATGCTGCTTTGTATCCCAAAGCCAGGTTTTGGGCTTCCTTCAATTGCCTCTGGCAGTGTAACTCAAGACTTTCCATTTGGGAAGCTAATGTTTTTCGTTGTTACAGTTACAATTCAGTCCTGAAGCTTTAAAAGGCGAAATCATTGTGTACTGAAGCTTTTCCCAGTGGTGCAAAGGTTCAGGCTGCGTAAGCAGTGTTGGTCTGGATGACTTGAAGCGATAGCCATTGTTCACCAGAGCGTAGACAAGGGGAGAGGGAAATGGGAGCAGGAGAGAGTAGCAGTGTTTGGGGGCAGGGGCACGGTTAAAACCACCCTGTGGGAGGGAGACATTACACTCGTCTGCTTGTAGTGTTTCATCCTCTCATCTGTACTCCTCATTGGAGAACATGAAGATACACGGAGAATTCCTTGGTGGGGAAGGGGAAGGAAAGAGGTACAGTGACTCATCAGCTTAATAGATCACAAACCATCTGCGTTTTTCTAACATGTTGTGAATGAGTCAAAGGGGGAGGTGTGCAGCTATAGACACACACAGGTTACTAATGTTTTGTGTTAATTATTGAGCTCCTTCCTCTCTTTTGGGAGCTCTGTAGACTCCTTCAGTGCTGCTGCTGTGTTGGGTGAGTCTGATGCAAAGGCTGCTTCCCGTATTGAACAAATAGAGTTGGACAGGCATCCCATAAGTCTGCATGTCTTGCCGGTCTCGTTCAGACGTGACACCCTGCTGACACAGATTTCTTTTGCTTTCTCTTTTGCTCAAATCTTAACCTTCTGAAAAGGGGTCATCACATCATCCCCTGGTCTTACCTTAGCCCTCGCTTCCCTACTCCTTCTCTCTTAGGTCCTCTGGGCACTTTTCTCTCTGTTTCCTGCTGTGTGCCATGTGCTGCCTGAACCAAGAGGTGCAGGGATTTAAAGGCTACTTTTGGAGAAGTGAAAGCTGGGGGTTTTTTCTTTTTTTTTTCTTTTAGAAATTTAACGCGTATTTCTACCCTGCAAGGGGTATGTCCAGAATGTGCAAATGATTTTTATTTTGATTTCCCCTTTGCAGTTCACCTGCAAAAGCATTTGTGAGTGCCTTGATAATTCAGTTGAAAAAAAAATTGACACTCACCTGACTAAAGGCAGGGTGCTATGGTTCCCAGAGCAGGAAAATTTTCCAAGGGGGACAAGCAGTATGTCACGTACTAAAGGAAAACTTCTTTACTGTTGCTCAGGTTTTATAAGCAGGTGGAGTAAAGAAATTGTCTTGATTGTGTCATAGCCCCTCTTCTTTCTGCTTTGGAGGCATTTACTGATAGTATCCCTCTAATAACAGTAAGTCTGGAGAGAGAGAATATGTAATAATGTATAAAATACATAGCAATATAGGAAATGTATACAGCTGTACCCTGCCTAGGTGGCAGTGTCATGGAATGATGGATAACATGAAGGAGAAAGAGGACCAGACATTTCTGTTAAGATGTTTGATGTTAACAAATGGGAAAGGAGTTAAGCAAAGAATACTTCTTTTAACATACACATCCCCTTTCCCAGAAAAAAAACCCTGCTCTTTAAAACTATACCTGAAAAGAAAGGAAGCTGGATAAACTAATTTTTTCCTGCATAAAAACAAAGATGGATACATCCAGATTTTAACCACATAGCTGAAGGAAGTGTCTACTGATCCTTTTTGTTTTGTGTCTTTAAGTCTCTTGTTCTCCCACCACATGGTGCTGGATAAAAACTCAATATGAAGAATTACTTAAATCCAGTGACTTTAATCCAGTCCAATGATGAGGATTCAGTGAGCTGCACAGACAAGTAATTAAACTAATTAGAATGAATGTTTTTATAGTGTTTCTATTTCTCTCTTAAGAAATCGGTTGGTCTTTATTTCTCTCTTATGAACATGCAAGTATCCACCCTAGGAGTAAACACACCACTGATTAAAGGGGATGATTTTGTCAGGGTTTGTGACTAATCTTTGAAGCTCACTGCCCCTGGAAGGCACCAATGGAGGGTGTTGGACAGAGGTTCAGCCCCCCTGCTGATATATCTGGCTGTATCTTGCATGGGTGGTTCACAGTCCTCTTGCTTGGAAGAGGCTAGCTCCTGTTTTCCCTTTCCAAAGGAGAGGGCAAGGAGTGCACCCATTGACACCTTTCGGGTTTTGAGTGTGCAAAGTCATAGGTGTCCCTTTCCCTCCCTGAGCATCTGCAGCTCCAGTGGAGTGCACCAGCTAAGCCATGTGTTCAGAAGACCTGT
>NW_010398099.1:37561-47412 GCF_000710305.1 Buceros rhinoceros silvestris | reverse complement strand
GATGCTGAAGCAGGAGCCTCTGGCAAAAGCCCACACTTCAAGGCAGGCTTTTTCCAAGCTGCACCAACTTCAGAAACTGGTGGGAGCTGCAGCCCTTGTATGCCAATCGTGGTTGCCCATGCACCCCATTTTGTATGCAAGCTGGGGGTTACCAGCCCTTTTTCTGGAAGAGAAAGCAGTGGCTGGGAAGAGAAGAAACCTGGCTTTTGTCACTACCTGGGCACTCTGGTGCTCTTCCTTCTGTCTCTCCCTCTGTTTTTTGCCCCATCTGCTTCAGCGTGTGCCCTCCTGGAGAGGGATTGTCTCCTGTCTAGCCTAAGGTTAAGGCCACTGTCTTAGGTGGGACGAGTGACCAGTGCTGAAATAGAAATATTGTTTCAAGGCATGAACCAGTCTGTAAGATGCTGTTTTCCATCCTGGGTAGATTATTCTATCATTTTTCCAGAGAGCAAAAAAGCTAAAGTCAGACCTAATCCAGAATTTAGCAACTAAACTTAAGTCTGCATTTAAAAAAAAAAGGTGGGGGGGCAGGGAGAAGAGAAAGAAAGAAAGAAAAAAAAGACAAGCCAAGGATTGCAGCTGAGTACCTCAAAACTTCACAGTGCTCAACATTCAGCTTCCCTTTCTCTGGAAAGGAGTTAGCCTCGTGTTCATACGACAGGCAGCACAGAAAACCCACCATTTTCCCCACGTCTTTGGCTTCGCAGCAGCATTGAATGAGAACATTTTAGTTCAAAAGAATAGCCTGTGAGTGGTGTGCTCTGAAATATGCCTTTCGTGCCGTACTGCCTGACAACCTATTCTGGTAAATCCTATAGAGAGGTTCTTTTCCAGAATATCTGTGTTTTCCAGAATAAGTTTCTTTATCTCTGCAGTGGTCACATCGCGGCTGAGCTGTTAATGTAAAAAGGCAGCTTTCATGTGGATTGGCTCAGGCACACAGTTCTCCAGGGTTTTCTGCTAGGTTGGTTGGTGCCTTTTGAAACGCCATTTCATCCTGCCCTCAGCCTATCTCCACCAAAACCCCTTGGTTTTGTTTTATCTATGTATTTTTACAGAGCCTCTCGGTGACCGTGCTGTAGGGGCGCAGGGCAGAGGCAGGATGTGCACTGGGTTTGCTTCTGCCTGCATTAACAGTCGTGTTGACACCCCATTTCACAGGATGCATTGCTGGGGGAGTCAGGAGTCCTGGAGGCAGTTTGGTTTGCTGATCGCCTTTCAAAGGTGTGAGGTCCTTGAAAGAAAAATTATCAATTGCTGCTTCTCTGTAGATACAAATTCATGGTCGTGGCATCCTGCTACAAACGTCTATGTGGGTTTTTTTTAATTAGAAATGTCTACATCAACATATGTGAATTGAAAATGTATAGCACTTTTAAATCTATCTTTTCACATGTCTGCAGAAATTATTGCTGTGTACCTCCCCATTAATTGTGTTTTATTCAGCTTACAAAGAACTGCAGAAGTGTCGGAGCTCTAGGCTGCTCTGACTTAAATGCTGTTTTGAAAGCTTTGCTCTAGTTCAGAAAAGCTGCCTGCCTTTCTGTGGTTTCCTTTTGTAAATCATTACCATCCTGATCCATCATGCAGGAATTATTTGCCCTGGTTTGCTTCTGCTTATTCTCCTGCATATAATTTAAGCAATGTTCTTAAGTGTTTTATCACCGTGGAGAGCAACAGCATTTTTTGTTGTACTAGCTGATGTGCTTCTCGATATTACTGTAGAAGCTGCATGCTAAAAACAGTTGTAAGGAAGGAAGAACATCACCCTAGGCATATTCCTTTTTAGCACCATGAAATGTGTATCTCGGCTCTCATCCTTGGATTTGTAGGAGAATAATATTGCCACAACACTAATGAATGTGAGCTCAGCATCTCTGATACGGAGCAGGATGATAACTCCGCTCTGTGCTGCATGTCTGCAGCCTTCATGGGTGAAGAGTAGATAGATGGTCGGGGTGGGGTTATGATGTTGTCAAATAATATCAATTAATTTCTGCTCTGCTCTGAACTCTATGGGCATGACATCTGGGCAGCCACGCAGGCTGGAGTCAAGTGTTGAAAGCAGAGATGTTCATAAGGACATGCACTTTTGAGTCCTGGGGGAGCCAGAGGCCCACAAGCTTGGAAGGTTTGAGAGGCAGAGAACCATCACTGAAGCTAGTGGGAAATGAACAGACCCACTAAGGTCCCTCACAGTGTGTTTGGTCGCATGTCCTGGAAGGACTGGCAAATTCTTTAGCCCAGGAAAGAAGTAGTGTGGGTGGTGTCTCTGCTTTAAAAGCAACCTGCGGTGTGTCCAAGGTGGTGGGCAGCAGGGCCTGGCTGGCATCTGTGCTGAGGTTTGCTGAGATCCACTGACTGCATGATAAAGTGGGATGGTATCCCCAAAAAAACTGAACTGAAAGATGTGTGCCTGACAACTCCTTGCTAGCGAGCTCTGGTTGGTGCTGTGCTGTGCACCTCCTCTGTTACTTCTGCTGTGTCCCCGAGCTGAGGAAGGGGTAGGGGAACACTGTAGGAGGAGTTTGTACCTTTATGATATTAAACATCACGCTCAGACATGCGGGAGAGTTTGACGGGGGTTGAGGGTTGGGGAGTTAAGTTACAAGGGCGTTACCTGCTGTTGCTCCTCCTGTGTAAGGGAGAGGATGCTGTTGGTGGAGACTGAGCTCCTGAACAGTAAAGCAATGAAATGCTTCCACCCTCTTTAAACATCAGATGCCTTTTGCAAATGAAACCCTCTATATTTCTGCGCTTATTTGCAGGTATCCTCATGGTGGTGGTTTTCTCACTCAGTTTTGGATGAGGCCAGGTGTGGTGAACTCTGCTAGCGTGGGGCAGAGCAACCGATGCAGTGGGGTGAAAAACAAGAGAGATTTTATGGGCAAATCGTTTTTCTTTCTGGGTTGGTTGGTTTGTTTTAAAAAACAAGGGTATATCTGTGAAAAGTAAAGATCAGTTTGCTCTGGGTGGGGGAGTTCAACCTGTTTCAGCCTCTGTTGTATTGCTTTCTTCCAGTCCTTGGCTGGAAGCAAGATGCGGCACAAAGTGGTGGTATTTCTGCTGCGCCTTTCCCTTTCTGCCAAAATTAAGGTTTGCCCTGCTTTTTAATTTGAAATCACTTCAAATTTGGTTGTCTTTGGACAGTCTTTTTTGGACTAACTAACGTCTTGCGGTACAAGAGCAGACAGACAGCATCTTAGCCTGTCTCTCCACTGCCCTGCCACTTCCCCAGCCACTGCTCGCAGGGTTTTGGCTGATGCTTTGTGCAGCCGGGCTGCACGTGTGCTGCCGTGGAAAATTCCTGCTCTTCCACCAACTCGTAGCATCCTGTGCAGGAGCAGCACCACAGAAAAGGAATTCAGTCTCTACCCAAATACTTGCTTTTTGGGGGGAGGCAGGGTATAAAACTAGCTATATGCACAAGGGAAAGATGGGAGAGAGTGAAAAGATTGCAACGTTCAGCAAGAGAAAGCTTTTTGTTTTATTATTTCAATGCCTTTGCTTGAACTGTACAGTTATCTTTTACTGCTGGAAGGTGGCATTGTTACACAGACAAACACCTTCCAGTGCCAGCCAGGCCTAGAAGCATGGTCTGGGGGCAGGTGACCAGGTATGAAGTCTGGCATTTCCTCAGTTGTGCATAGTCACCAAATTAGATCCCACTTCGTTCTCATGTTGGCTGTTGCAGTTAGACACGCAGAAACCCACTCTGTGGAATAGAAGATGGAAGAGAAGTAACAATCTGTACAATTTTCTAGTAAAACTCCGGCAGATGGAATATTTAATCTGTCCACCCGTTTCTGTGGGTATCCCTATCAGGGCATCCTAATGGGAGGTGGGAGCTCAGCACAGCAACTCAATGCAGCAGGGAGTTTGCTGAGCTTCCAGAGAGCAGGGAATTCAAAACATTTAGTCTCACTTTTAAGAAACCTTTGACTGATTCAAAGTTATAACGTAGATGTTTCTCAGTCTCCACTCTTCCATCCCATTCCTTTATCTTTTTGTTCTTGGCTCTTTCTTCCTTTGTGAGGGGGGTTATTCAGTGAAATATAAATAAGCCTTGCTCTGTCTTTGATGTCTTTTGAATTTTCTTCCTTTTGCTGATGTTGCCACATGAATTTTGCAGAAGGTCATACATCAGAAAAGGCGCAGACCATTAGGTGCAGCCATGTGGCCTGGGAGGGAGAGCGAGCCACAGAGGAGTACTCCAGGAGGAGGAGCATTCCAGGAGCCCTGGCTCCGTCCTCATCACCACCCTGTCCCAGAGCTCTGCCTTGCACCTCCCTGCTCTCTTCTGTGAAAGTCAATGTCACAAGCATGGCAGGATCTGCAGGGCAGAGTGAGGTGACCCAATCACCTTCACCCTGATTCCAGTAAGCAGGCTTACAGAGCCCATTCTGCCCCCTTCTCTGAACTTCTGGCTTGTTTCAGCCAAATTGGGTACAAGGGAAGAAGCCTCAAGGATAACGGATATTCTGCAAGCATCATTAAAATTGGGTGGCCAGGAAGATGGTGTTCAGACAGTTGCACATTTGTCTCTAGCTTCTGATCCTGGCTGCAGTGGGAGGCAGCAAGCCACAGATTGCAGCCAAAATACTCTACAGGATGATTGTGAGGAGAAGTAGAAGGGTATTTTGAAGGAATATGTGGAAATAATAGAGAATATTCAATGTAATCCAGTTTAAAGGTCAATCAGCACAAATCTGCAGAAAACCAGGCATCATTTCTTCCACTGTTCATCTGCTTTTTTATTATTAAAAGGGAGAAGGAAAAAGGAAACAGAGGAGATGTTGGTTTAGATGTCCTAATGCTTTGGGGAATGACAAATGTTGGTGATCCTAGATTAGAGGGAAGGAAATGGCACTGTGTCATCGTGACTGAGGTGGAGCTGTGAGCCCATGGGCAGCCTCATCCCTGTTTCACAGAGCTGAGCAAATACGCTCCATTTCTCAGGGAAATTTTCTCAGGGAGAAATGGAGCTTTGGATGCACTCTTGAAAGTCAAACAGATGCTCCAGTGCTTCACCAAATGGGAGTGAATGTGTGGAAGCATCCCCAATCTCTGTCAGGGCTGGGAGCTGCAGAGGTGGCGATCACTAGGAACACAGAGTGGTTATGCTGGGGCATCTGCAGTATAACAGTAGTGCCTCTGAACAGCGGCTTCTCTGTGGTGCATGTTTAGCATCTAACAGCTTGCATCTCACAAGAGCCTTAGCTGCGATGGTGCCTCGTGGAGAGTTGATGTCCGAAGTGCTTCACGTATGGAGAATTGCTTCACGCTGGGCTTTAGTACATGGAGCTGGAAGCTGCCATCCCTACTCTTATTCCCAGCTGGAGCTGCTTCCTCAGGCAGTATACAATTTTGAGTTTCCCTGTGTCCAGGGGTGGTATGATCTGTGACAGGCAGGGTAGCAGAAATATGCTCTAGAGACCTGCAGAGTGTTCATCGCTGCAAACATGACCGAGAAGTTAACGGCTGCTTTTACAGCAGCTGTTTCTGGCTCTTGTGCCAGTGCACAAGCAAGAGGAGTAGGTTCAGGGACAGCAGTGAGGTGGTTATAAACTGTCTACGCATGTTGGATGTGTCCAGATGTAACTGCAGTGGGATTTTATCTCATATGACCTTCATGTCTGCTGGGTACTGGATGCAGCTTATCATTTATGGGCTTCAAATGAGAAAATCTGCTTTTGGTTAGACATGAGATCATAGGATCATAGAATGGTTTGAGTTAGAAGGGACCTTTAAAGACCATGTAGTCCATCCCCCCCTGCCATGGGCTGGCACATCTTTCATTAGATATTTAGTTCAGATTCTCCATTTAATACACTTCTACAAAAATCAGTGCAGGTCTTACTTGCTCTGCAAATCTCCGCTTTCTCTCCTCTAGTTTGTAAACCCCAGTGCCTTTCCCGTCCCAAGGACTCCTTGACTGTAAAAGATGAGTTTTCTGTCAGGACTGGAAGTATTATGAGTCCAGAGCCCATCTGATCAGGCAAAGTAGCAAACTGGAGTCAAGGGTTGATTAAAAAAAAGCATCTTACCAAATATGACTTTTTTTAATAATTTTTTTTTTCAGATAATTGACTGTTTTGACAACTAAATTCCCTTCCTTCCCACCAGCCAGTCTTGATGAGTGTGGGTAGATCCTAAAACAGCTGGTATAGTTTTTCTTTGTGGCTGTTCTGATTGATGTTGACCTCAGATCCTTTTAAAAATATGTTTTACAGAATTCTTGCATTTGGAACTTTCAGAACCCCTTTGACATATGAATTGTGCTTAAAAATGGGTTCTTTGAATTCTGAAGGGAGTGATGTGCACAAATCAGAGCTTGATGAGAACATCAGCAGAGTCACAGGAAGGGACCCTGTTCAAAAGGGCTGCTGTGACCTTTGCTGGCTACTTCTGTCAATATCGAGTGAAAAGTGAGAAGCTTTTGTTCCAGAAGAGACTTGAGATCCATAAATGTGCTGCAGTTTCTTTGAACCCACTTCCCGTCAGACACAGACCTTTGAAAGTGTTGATTTGCATTAACTCTTCTTTCAGCCTTTACTTTTACAACCCGGGCAGGCCCTATAGCTTTATTTAGAAATCAGCCGTCATTAGTAACCACAATCATGTAGTAGACATATTTACAAGTTAAGTGACAGTGGGAAGTAATTAAGTTTAATATAAATCACACTCAATTTCAAATCTGCAGACTTCAAAATAATAATTAATAGAAACTGCAGCTTCTATAAAAAGATGCCATATTTATAGCAGTAACTTCTTTCTTTTCCAGCTAAACACATTGAGTCTAGTGGAGATTAAAATCCCCTGTCTGTTCATCTTACTTGTTTCAAAGCCATTTTCTTACGGTAGCACAATTTGCTGTGAATTGCCCACTGCTTTTATTCTTTGCATGGAAATATTTGACTCTTAGGTTGATGAAGGGGGGAGCTCTTGTTCAGCTTTGTCCCAAATGGCCTTGAAATGCAC
Organism: Buceros rhinoceros silvestris; assembly: GCF_000710305.1. Taxonomy (NCBI): domain Eukaryota; kingdom Metazoa; phylum Chordata; class Aves; order Bucerotiformes; family Bucerotidae; genus Buceros; species Buceros rhinoceros. Next base: position 40,431 of record NW_010398099.1, on the reverse strand, counting down.
ATATCTTGAGCTGTGGCTTTCTGCTCAATCTGCGTTTTATAGATGGATGCCTAACAATGTGTGCTTTGTTTCACAGGTGTCATGCAGCTGACAGGTCTACTGGTGGAGCTGATGGTCACAGCTGGTGTGGAAATTTGTCGTTAAACAAAGCAGAGTAAAATAATCGAGGAAGGTTGGAGCTGTTCGCAAAATCTATTGAGCCTATTGCTCATACTGTAAAAAAAAAAAAAAAGAAATCATCATTTGGGACGACGGCCTGCTGCTGGCAGCTGCCATGGCTAGCAAAAGAAAGTCAACGACTCCATGTATGGTGAGAACTTCTGAGATCATGGAGCAGGAAGGTGCTGAGGGTGTAGAGGCCTCTAAAGAGAAGGGAGCTGGCACACCACAGCAGGACTCTAAAAAAAATCTGCCTTCAGAAGGCTCAGTCAAAGACTGTGAAGTGGTTGAGGCAAAGGCCCCAGCTGAAAATCAGTCTAAGAAACCTCAGGGTGGTTATGAGTGTAAATACTGCCCTTACTCAACACAAAACTTAAATGAATTTACAGAGCATGTTGACACTCAGCATCCAAATGTCATTCTCAACCCGCTGTATGTCTGTGCTGAATGCAACTTCACAACCAAAAAATACGATTCTTTATCTGACCACAACACAAAATATCACCCAGGAGAGACTAACTTTAAACTGAAATTAATTAAGCGCAATAATCAGACTGTTTTAGAGCAGTCCATTGAGACCACCACTAATGATGTCACTGTTACAAGTGGTGGGCTAGAAAATACAGATGAATCACTTCATGGGGGAAGTAGTGCAAGTAAAACACCAGTGGTGAAACCGGGAAAGCCTAAAGGGGAAACCAAGAAGGGTCCCAAAAAGCCAGAAGAGGGAGTTACAGAAAACCACGTGGATGGCACCCTCCCGCGCATCATAACTGAAGCCACTGAAGCTATTGCTTGTATAAACGGAGACCTTCTCCATGACGTGTTAGCCCATGTTATGCCCTCTGTACAGCTGCCACCAAATATTAACCTTCTCCCCAAGGTCCCAGTACCTCTGAACAGTACCAAATACAACTCTGCTCTGGACACTAATGCAACCATGATCAACTCTTTTAATAAGTTTCCTTACCCAACACAAGCAGAGTTGTCGTGGTTGACAGCAGCATCAAAACATCCAGAAGAACAAATCCGAATCTGGTTTGCTACACAACGTTTGAAGCATGGTATAAGTTGGTCTCCTGAAGAAGTGGAGGAGGCAAGAAAGAAGATGTTCAACGGTACTATCCAGGCAGTTCCCCAAACCATCACTGTCCTGCCAGCTCCTTTGACAACTGCAAAAATGTCCCAGCCCATCATCCAGACAGCTTTGCCTTGTCAGATACTGGGCCAGACCGGTCTGGTTTTGACTCCTGTGTCAAATGGTTCAACTGTTTCCTGTTCACCAATTACGCTTGCTGTTGCCCCAAACCAGGGGCAAAAGAGGACAATACAGACCTTATCAAGTGCCCCAGAGGCCAAGCGTCCTCACGTAGTTCAGGTGCCTGAGATTCCTGCCAAGTTGACTGCTGCACCACTGACGCCAGCCAGTGAGCGAAAAAAGACCAAGGAGCAGATAGCAGAGCTGAAGGCCAGTTTCATGGCAAGCCAGTTCCCCGACGATGCGGAAGTCTACCGGCTGATAGAGGCGACAGGTCTCTCCAGGAGTGAGATCAAGAAGTGGTTCAGTGACCACAGGTACCGAAGTCAAAGGGGTATTGTGCACATACCTGGCGATGTGTTAGGAAAAGATCAAATAGCACCTTCAGCTGGTCGACACAGCCGTTCATTTCACCCCTACACAGATTTTACTCCCCAGAAATTCAAAGAGAAAACCCAAGAGCAGCTTAGGGCCCTTGAGGAGAGTTTCCTAAGATGTTCTTTTCCAACCCAAGGAGAATTGGACAGGCTTCGAGTGGAGACAAAGCTGAGTAGGAGAGAGATAGATTCCTGGTTCTCTGAGCGGAGAAGGATAAGGGACAGCATGGAGCAAGCTGTCTTGGACTCAATGGGATCATACAGAAAAATGAAAGAACAAGGAACTCCCAACGGTGCAATAAACCAGGCAGAACTGCTGAATAGCTCTCAGCTCCCTGGTGTTTTATCTGGGTCCTCCACCACATATAAGAAAACCCAAGAGCAGATTCATCTACTGAAAAGCACATTTGCAAGGACCCAGTGGCCATCACCCCAGGAGTATGACCAGTTAGCATCTCAGACTGGACTCACAAGAACTGAAATAGTTCGCTGGTTCAAGGAAAACCGGTCTTCACTAAGAACGGGGTCACTTAAATGGATTGACCAGTACCAGCAGCAGTTTGTTGTTGATGGTCATCATGAGCAAAGCCAGAAAAAGGGATCAAAACGTATCGAGAGTCCAAAGAATGGTAATGAGGTGTCTCGGCAGCATTACCAGGAGCATAAAAAACTGAATGAAGAGAATGGGGGGAAACTAGTGGTGAGAGCAAAAAGAGACTGTGAACCACTGAAAGACTCTTTGTTGGGGAATCAAGCAGAGGGTGCGGACAGGGTGGAGTGCAACAGCCACGATGGCCGTGGCAGTGAGGAGAATGAGGAGCCAGCGGAGGTCAACTGGGTAGAGGTGACAGTGGGTGAGGATGATGCTGCATCAGACTGTACAGACAGCTGGAGCCACACGGCACCCGAAGGCCAGGCAGAGCTGGTGGACTTGGACTCTGAAAGTATATCTGGAGACAATCCCCACGTATAGACAGGTAATGCTGATGGTGCCCTGTTTCTCTGAGCCTGCCTCTGTCTGGGTGTGCTTCCACCATCCTGTAGCCCCTCTTCAGTATAAATCCCTGGAGCCCATT
>NW_010398099.1:33859-37467 GCF_000710305.1 Buceros rhinoceros silvestris | reverse complement strand
GATCCTTGTGCCTGCTGGATGCCTGAACAAAAGGGAGACCCATCCTGCTTGTAAATTAAAGCAACTGCATGGTAGGGGAAGGATTAGTGCTGTTTGCTTTGTTTCTTGTCTCCTTGCGGGTCAAGTCCTGGATAAAGGAGATTTTTTTTTTTTTTCCTTTGGCAATAAGTGATTAAACCTTAAAATTTCTGCCTTTAAATGACCTGTGTAACCTCTGCAGCACTTGATGTAAAACATGCTAGCTGAGCCAGGCAAAGAAATAGTAAGACTAGTTGCTAATATCCCCTTGCTAACAGATCATTGATCTCCTGTGAAGAGAGGCTGTGCCTGGCTTTGCACCTCGGGTCTTTCCTTTACAGCATCCTGCCCAGCTCAGAATGAAAGGTCACTGGGGGAAGGGCCTGGGAAGGAGATGCTTTTTTATGCAACAGCAAGCAAGGAAAAAAAAAAGTGGGGGCTGAAGAAGCTCATGCAAATGTGCTCTCTTCCTCTTGCAGGTGCGAACTGTCTCCAACCTCGCTTTGTTCTGCTTGCTCACCCTAGAGCCTTAGGAAGTGCCCCAGACTAAGCCCTGTGGGTGTTTTAGCAGCTCTTCTTCACAGGATCTTGAATTTAAAAGCAAGCTGCAGGGCCTTTCTTTAAGGGGGGGGTTATAAGATCTTTCACAGTGTGAAAGGATGTGTTATTGGGAGACTTGAAGCCTGTTTCTGATCACAGTCGCACAGGTATAAATCTGAAGCAAGCACCGTCAGCATTTCTTGACTTGCATGTTGAATTGAGTTCACTGGAGCCTGTACCGTTTGAGTCTGTCTCCTCCAAACTGGAGTCGCCTTAAGCTAGAACTAATCCCACAGAAAACTCAGCACCCTGCATGAAAAACTGCGGTGGGAGAACACCTGTCTTAGCTGGACTTAGTAATTTTCTGGTGACTAGTAAATATAATACACTTCAGCATTTCTTTAAAAAAAATTTTTTTTAGAATTAAAAAAAATGGCAAACAAAATGAAAAAGTGGGAAATGCCAAAGCCAGGACTGACAGAAGTGCCTCCACATTTGCACTGAAGCCTTTTACTCTTGCAGCTGGCAGTACTTGAACTACTGTCTGTTGCAGAGGTGCGGTTTTTCTTCTCCAGCTCTGCTGGCTAGCCTAGACCCATCCGCTTTCTCCTTGTGCAAAAGTCTCCTGGACAGTTTCTCAAGTGGAAGAGGGGAACCCTCCACAGTAGTTCTGGTTTGAACTACAAATTGTGCTGGCTGATTCTGAGAACTGTTATCACAGCATCTGTATCGCAAAGTACCTTAAAGCTCCAGACTGCCATGCAAGGCACCGTCCTGCGTTATGCTCGCACAAGTTGGTCACTAGGGATGTGAGGAGCAGGTTGTGTTACTGTGTGGCAAAGGCAGCGATTAAGGGAGGAAGGACATGGGAACATCAGCTGGAGGTATGCTGGGGTGCTACTGTTGTGCAGCTCCGTAAGAAGGGAAAGCCGGGGTCTGATCTGCCTTTTAAAATCAAATGCGCAATGAATAAATGCATTGCAGGGTTGTTTGTTTTTTTTTCCAGGGTTGTTATTCCAGATTATTTTCCCCCTTCCATCTATAAATGTTTGTAGTGAGGAGAGAAGGCAGACCAGGGACTTAAGAGAGGGAGTGGGTAGGAGGGCAGGAGAATGGGTCGTTGCCTGAAACAGCTCTTTCTTATAAACCAAGCTCTGCAACACCCATCTTCCAGCAGCACAGGTCTGGTGCCTGCATTTTTGTGGTTGCAAGCAGTGTGGGGTACGTTGGGCTGAACCTCAGGCCGTTGTGCACTGGCACGGATGCTGACTGTAGAGCTCCAGGGCTGTGGATGTGCTTGAGTGTTATCGGGCCAGAATTTTAGTAAAACCTTTAATGTCAGTTAAAGTTTCGCTGGGTTATCCTTTTGATGGGAGCTTCCTGGTGACTGGTTGTAAAACACACCCACTGAGAAAAGATGCACTGGAGCAGGGCGTCCACTGCAAAGACCGTGCAGTAAAGATCATAGGACCTTTTTGTCCTTTGCGCTTTGCCCTTTTCTCAGTATGCTGGCTGGGAACTTGACAAAAGCCCAGGTCGTTTTCATTTTCCTTTATTCAACGTGTAAGTCTTCGCCCAGAAACCCAAGTGCCTGCTCTCCAGTGGAGGCATTGCCACAGGCGTTGTGACACCAGACCTGGAAGCTTTATAACCCACGCTGATGGGAACCTTGGAAAAATGCAAGCTACCAGCTCCTTTTTCCTCAGGACAAGCTTTCACTCTCATCTTTGTGAAGCCTACCTTATGTAATTTTTATCCAAAACTTTGGTGTTAAATTAACAAGGTATTATCTTAGGTGATATCCAGGGTATGACTCAAAAGTAAAGGCTCTGTAAGACCTGACAGAGGGCTTATTTCTGCCTGTTATCATATAAAAGTCTGGGTTTTTCCTAACATCATACTCCTCGGTACATTAGAGGGGTTGTGTTACTGTTCTGGCTGCATGTAAGAGGTAGACTGAAGAGCTGACAAGGGACTTCTCTTGACTCTCACATAACCACAGTCATCATGTGAAACTTCCACTGCTGCACCCTGCATTGGGCAGAAACGTGTTCCTTTGATGTTCGTGGTGTTGCTGTTTTCTCAGCTTGATGTATGTGGTTCAAAATGAATGTTTCTCAGTGATTGATCTCCATAGTCTTGTTGTTGGCTGAATGTGCGTGCAGCTTCTGTAAAACCTGACCTCTTCCAGACCATCTTGGTCACTCTCTGCTCTGGTGCGTAGTTTTAGGTGTTTCTTAAACTATTAGGGAGTATTTGTGTTACAGCCTAGACGGACCTTATGCCTTAGAAAACAGTTTTTCAAAACAGATCTTTGTTCGGCAGATTCTCCTGCTGCAGCTAGTGGGAGTTTCATGAGTGCCTGGCTTGGTGAGAGCGGGATTCACACCAGACTCTGAAATACCATCCCTGCACTAAGAAGAGGCTCTGTAACTAAGTCGGTATCTGAAGCTTTTGGCAAAATTTGGTTTATTCTACGGAGCAGGTCAGGTTTCCTGAACGGTGGGGCTGGGAGACCTGTACCCGTAGGGTACCAGGGCCTTCAAGATGTTGAATGGCTGCTGCAGGGTGTGCTAAAACTATCTCAGATGCTGCATAATGAAGTCTCTCATCCCTCTTGTGATGAGGCTCTGTCTAGAGAATGCTTTAGCTCTCTTTCCATCAGGAGATATATTCCTGCCTTCCAACAGCACAGGTCAAAATTAGGTCTGTTGTCCCCATTTGCACAAGCCTGAGAAACAGAAACTGGTTCTAAATTAAATACAGCAAATTGCAGCTCAGACATCAGAGTGGGACCAGAGCGTGCCAAAGTGGTTGGCAGCTACCGCTGGCTTTCTTCACAGCATTGTCTCCCCGTGGGGTTTTCCCAAGATCAGTATTTCCTCAGCCCAGAGCTTTTGATTTTGTCTCAGAGGCGTTTTTTTTTTTTTCACCACCACCACCTTTTCTGCCATAAACTTTCTTTTTTTAGATTTATCTCATGAGCTCTACTTTAAGCTCAAATCCTACAAGATGTAGGCATCAAAGTCCACAGCTCACAGCAGGCATGA
>NW_010398099.1:0-33779 GCF_000710305.1 Buceros rhinoceros silvestris | reverse complement strand
GCAGGAATGAGGTAGGTGGACACTCCAGAAGATGCATGCCTTTTCTCTTGATGGCTGTGACCACTGCTCTGTGGAGATGTGCCAAAGGAAAACTGCGTCCGGGAGATGCACAGCAGAAGAAAACAAGAGCAAAGGAAGTCAGTCACTTGTTGCTTCTGCTATATGCATCGTACTGGACATCAAAGATGGTCTGGGTCCTCTTGGTGTCTCCAACCCCTTTTGCACCACTGCAGGAGCTGAGATCACTCAGTTGCTGGTAGCCCAGTGCATTCCTAGGTGTCCAAAACTGGTTAAAGTGATCACTGCTGGGGTTTCCCTCTCTTTCTGTCCAAGTTCTTGGTTTTTTGTGGTTTAGGGTTTCATCCAAAAAGCCACTATAGTGCCTGTTACTGGTGTTGGGCTCCAAGGTCCCATCCTGAAGTCAGTCTGGGATTGACCAATGGTTTTTGTAGAACTCGCATCACCCCTAAGTGTTGCAGGGAGCAGAGAGTGCAGAGGACTTGCCATTTCCCCTGAAACCAGTGAGGTGACCCAGGCTGTAACGCGCTGACAGACTGCAGAGGGGAAAACAAAACCCAACACAGCAATTAAAATTTTCCATTGAGCTAGGAGGAGGAGGGGGCTGTTTGAGGAAAGGTCGCAAGGCTGGGGAGGACTTTTGCCTTTGGTGTTGATGCAAGCCCATGCCCTTTTACTGGGTTCAGCCACATTGCTTTCTGCCTTGCAGATGCCAGGAAGAGCTCGCTGCTTTTGTGGAAAATAACAGACCTGGTAGCGACGATCATAAAAGGTGTGAAATAACTGGTTAGCTCAGGTTTCAGTAAGCGCTGCAGCAGGATGGGTGAGGAGAATGGTGCAGGAAAGCCGCCTCGTGCTGCTGCATGCAGCTCCAGTCTGAGTGGGTGCTTGCATTTCTTGCACATTTCCACCTCAATGGGGAAAAACGCAGTGGGTAATCTCTGTCATAGAGCCCTTGCTCTGTGCCGGGAACTGGGGATGTGTGTAGGTGGGCAAGTATTTGAAGGCTCGTTTTGAGGGGGTTGTTTTTTAATCTCTGGTCCATGGTGGAGCCTTTATTTAGGTGCAGGAGTTGTAGCAGAGCGAGGGAGCTGCTCTGCAGACCATAGGCACGTGCAGATTTTCCCATTGTCTTGCACTTTGTATAATAAGTTTCTAAAATTTTTTATTTAATGAGAGGATTTACTAGGGAAGAAAGACCTCAAGTCTTCTTGCCTCAAGCACCATCTGTGCTGTAGTCCCGAAGCAGCTGCACCCAACCCATGTGCACATCATCTCTGAGCCAGCACGAGGATCTGCTCAAGATGTGTAGCAGTGAGGTATCGGCAGACAAGGCTGCGCTGCGCGTCCCTGTTAGAAATCTATAGGGGGTTATTAGCCGGGTGTTACATGCAGCAAAAATCTGGCACCCTACCGCAGCATCGGGCTGTGATAGGGATAGGCTTCAGGGCACGGCCAAACCAAAACACAGTGCTGCCGCGTGTGCAGGGATGTAAACTGGATGCTGTGTTAGTTGACAGCTCAACTAGTTGTTCATAGTGCTTTCAAAAATAATACACTGCTTTTATAATTTTTGCAGGGGAACTCCTCAGCTGCACTGTCCTGACGTTGAAGGGGAAATGCTGTCTGAAAATAGAAGAAAACTCTATTTTCCTGCCTGGGGTGAGATAGCGTGTTGTAACTCCAAGTCTCAAACCACGCTTGAGGAGGCACAGCGAGAAATACTCTTGTGGAGCATCATCATGGGATCGTTTATAGTGCCAAAGTCCTACTACTGCATTAAGAAAGAAGAGAAAGAAAAAGAATGAGATGAAGGGGTCCTTGTACATAGGTGTCTCCTTCCTTCTCTCCCACCCACTTTCTTGCCCAGCTTCTTCCTCTACTGGAACAGATTTGTACGATGTGGAAATTTTGTTAACTTTTTAATAGGTGCAAGTTATTCTTGCACACAATGCCATTGCAAAACGTGGGGGTTGGTTCGGGGGAGGGAGGTGTCTTTTGTGGGGGAGGGAGAGGAGTTTTTTGTTTTTTTTTTTTCTGAAGCATTCTAAGACAGATTTGCAGGCTTTTGGAGTCCTGTTGGTGTGGATCAACATCTGAGCCCAGATCCCCACCCCGGTTTACATTTCAGCCCACTTAAATGCGTTACAGGGTTGGGGAGGGTCATTCTGGAGTGGTGGGGGTTTTTTTCTTGTTTTGACTTTTTTGTTTTGTTTTATGGCCACTTGCTACTGGTTGAAGTATTTAAATCTTTGCTTTTCCGTGCTCCTACAAGGCAAGTCTTCTCCAGCTCCAGTACTTCACTTTCCAAAAGCCAGCCCAAGCTGTGGTCTCTGAAGATGTGGCTAAAATGACTTTTTTCCTGTGTTGGTTTTTTTTTTTTTTTTTGCCTTATACCTACAGCCAGTGTGTTCAGGGCTATTGAACACTTCTTAAAAATGTATCTTTGCCTTCGCTTTTTCCTGAGATCAAGGAATTAGCACTTTTTGTTTAAACTTGCAGTACAACCCCCAGAGGGGTTGGAACAAGGAAATGAAAATGCTTCATAACCCAAACTTGTTTGTGTTTCTTTGGTACAACGATGGACAGCATAACCAACAGTCTGCCCTCCAGCTTTAGATGTTGTAGCGCACAACAGAAATTCCTGATTAACCCTTGCCACTAAATTTTTAGATCAATCCTAGGCCCCGAGTGCACTTTTTTTCCAAATACTGCTAATTTGGATTTGTGTGGGGGCGTCTGTCTGTGCACGTGTGATGAGGAGAAGTGAAAGTGGGAGCAGGGGTGTGTTGGCAAGCGGGTGCAAGAGCCGTCCAGTGCATTCTTCTGACGAGCTGAGTTCAGAAAACTTACCCACCTTTCAGTACGCTGCACAAATAGGATGCTAGGGAGTTTGAGTAAATCCGACTTCTTTTCTAACTTGTTGCTCATTTGTTGTAACTCAATAAAACAAAGGCTAAACATTTTAGTAACCTTTTTCTCATCTCTCTTTTTTTTAATTCCATTTTAAAAACAAACTCAGTCTCTTCACTCCCTCTCTTTCATGCACAACAGCTCAGCATCTTTAAAGCTGCAATTAGGGTTTTAACTGGTTTTGCAGTAATCGGCTTGGCAAATGCTGACCAGATTAAAGTGAACTCTCTGAACTCCTGATGGCTTTTTCCCAGTGTTAGATGGCTCTTCCTTGTGCAAGGGAGGCGGGTACCACTTGGGAATGGGGACTTGGGAGACACCTTTATTTTGGTTGCAGTCACAACCTGAATGAAACTGTCCCCGTGCCTCACCCATACGGAGTTATTTTTATTAATCATCAGCACAACATTTAAGTGTTGCGGGAGGTTTGCAGTGGGCAGCCACAAGCGTTCAGTGCCCTTCCTTACACTGAAGTTGTCTAGTTCCTTGCTGAAGAGGACAGTCTGGATGGGGCAGCACACACTGTGTTTCCATGTCATACAAGAGGTGGGGTAGTGACCTCGGCTCCTCCGTGGGCAAAGGCAGCCTGACTGTGAGTAAGCACATGGTGCTGCTGTGCATTGTACTCCTGTGGGGGGGTGGTAGGATGCCCACACACTCACATCCTTATGCCCTGTGCAAATTGTCAAATCAATAGATGTATCAGGTAACCAAAAAGGAAACGCCTCCAAGGATGCTCCTCCGGGACTCTGAAGTTGTAACTGAAACTAATTGACACTTCTGTCTGCTTTGCTTACATAAAAGGATGCTAATATTTTAATTGCCCTTGTGCACAGTTTTTACAGCCACTTCGCAGCTTAATATTCCAGTTTGCATCGCTCCTGTCTGATGTGCGCCTACGACTGTGTGTCTGGAGCGCTGACCTATTTTGCTTAAGCAGCAGCACTCCCAAGGAGCTCAGCAGGCGGTTTAAGAAGAACAAGACCCACCTGGGTTTGTACAGCCCCCAGACACAGTGGGATTAGGGGCCTGGACTGGGGCGCTTTAACATCTGCAATTCAAATGAAACAATAGCAGCAGCCCTGGAGTTTGTCATTGCACAGATAATAAAGCTGAAGCTCTCCCACAGCAAACAAACGGGCTTGCAAAAGACTGACACAGCCTTTGCCAGCGTTGGCGGAACAGCAGCACGGGGTGGGTTTGTGCAGGCAGGTTGTGGTGCGATACCAAACCTTCAGACACCAGGTTTCATCGGCGAAAGCTGATCCAGGGGTTTTTTTTTTTTCAGCTTAAAGCAGCCCAGGTCTCCACAATTCAGTGCCTGCCGGACGGGCTCACAGACTGGGCCTTGCAAGCAGGCTTTGTTTTTAATTAATACAGACGCAGTAATTGCATCTCTAGGAGAGTCCAAGCGGCGAGGCACAATCGGGACATTGTTTGCGCACAGCGGCCATTAGGGACGGCCTTGGCCATGGGGCTTCGTTGCACACCACCATGGGGACAGTTTTGTGCCGCACCGGCCATTAGGGACGGCCGTGGCCATGGGGCTTCGTGGCACACGGATGAAAATAGGCTGCTGACACGGAGTTTCCTCCCACACAGCCTTGCCTCCCCCGTGCGCAGGAGCCTGGCATTTGCGCCACGGAGTGTGGCTGGCCCTGCACCCAGCAAAACTCTGCAGCAAGGGGACAGCCTTTCTCAGGCAGGACCCTCAGGACCAGCCATTCCTGGTGCTCAGGTTTTGATTGACAACTTTCACGCTGTGTCTTAAAATGTTCTAGTCAGAAGACAGCTAGTTAAGACAAAAAAAACTCCAAAATTTAAAAAAAAAAAATCTGATTTTTCCACTTGTGCACCACTTTTTTTTTAAATATGGCTCGTAGAAAAATCCATCACTTGGAAGCCAGGAACAACTTGAATTAGGTGGCCTCTACTTTCTTAATTTAGTTTGCTTGTATGCCGACAAGAGGATGGGTTTTGTTGTAGACACACATTACTTCTCCTGCCTGGTCTGTAAGGTGCTGCTCAGCAAATGAGCTGCCGTTAGCTCCTCACTGCTGTCAGAGAGCTGGGGACCTCAGGCACGAAATAACACAGTACAATTTAGGACAGGTCAGACAGAAGCCTTATTAAATGTCATCATGGTGAGAGATCACTCAGCCAGCAGAGTACAACAGCATCACAGAGTGGTTTGGGTCAGAAAGCACCTTCAAAGATCATCTTGGCCCATCCCACTACCATGGCCATCATCCATTAGAGCGGGTTGCTCAAAGCCCCATCCAGCCTGACCTTGGGAAGGTTTGGGGCAGAAACTTCAGCATATACAAATCTGTCTGCAGTCTAAATAATCAGTTTTTCAGAAATCTTACTGGTTGGTTGGGGTTTTTTTTTAAGGAAAACATGACTGCAGTGGCATCATTTCTAATCTCTGATGCTGACCTTTGGGAATTTCATTTAAGGTATCACTTTGAAAGTCAGCAAGGGAGTGCTGCAGGGAGTCTGCATCTGCAGGGTGAAGCCCAGCATACAGGGATCACACTCAGAAGAAGGGCTGTCCCAGCACCACGTGGACCAGCACGGGCCAGAGGGGAAATGCTGGGTTATGCAAGAAATCTCCAGGATTATGACTGTAATGATAATTACGAGGTGATAGTTTAAAATCTAGAAAAATAGATCAAACAGCAACCAAACTAAATGAGACTTACATGTTATATTCACCATTAGCAGAAATTTAGGCATGGAGACCTCCCTCCCATCTTCTTGTGGCCCTCAGATATTGTTAAGTAGGGGGAAGACACATCCTGAAATCCTACTCACAGGAGGGGGGGAAAAGTATTTATTATAAAGACAGACACATAAGGCAGCATTGTAGGAAGCCCGTTTGGCCTCCTGATAGCAAGAAAAGAGCACACCAGTGCTGAGAGGAACTTTTTTAACCTTCTCCTGAGGAAAAAGAGACCCGAGACCATTTAGATCAGCAGAAGTGGGGACTCTTGTACTCACTGGATCAGTAACTAATGGAAAGTGGTTATGACTCGAGCATATTTCTGGAAATATTCGTAGTACAGCAGAAAAAGCAAGCATCTCAAGAGCAAGAGAATGTGAGATATGCAGCAAAGGAATGAAAAAGCAGCCATAAAAAAACAAAGGGTTTTCACGCTACGCAGTTGAACCATATCCCAATCAGATTATTGCAAGCTCTAGCGAGGACGGAGGTAAGAGCTGAGTGACCGGGTAATTGTCAGACCTAATCACACAGCACACGTCTAGAGCGCAGTAAGCAAAAGCGGGGTTTTTCCATTGTTTTCGTATTTCCATCAGACCTGATGCTCTAAAGTGGTAGTTCTAATTGCATTGCAAGGCTCATCGTTTGTGAGACCCACACGCCAGCAAAGTGGCTCAGGCACAGTAAGTGGGACAGTTATGAAGCTGCTTCAGTACACAAACTCGCCCTCTCCTTACTCTTTTTTTTTTCTTCTTCTTAGAAGTCTAGATCATCCCAGTGCAATATATCATATAAAGTACAGTGTGCAGCAAACAATCAAAACAAAAACCACCCAAACATTGGTTTTGCAACACATCTGAGATAGTTAAAGGAATAATACCATTAACCCACGTTTATGGACAGAGAGAGAGAGACGTATGCAGCTATTCACAAGACTGTGCTAAAGGCAAGAGCTGGAGTTCAGCTTGGCCTTGGCTTGGCTTCCAGCAAGGAAGCTTCATTTTGTATTTTTATCAAATCATTGCTGTTTTGCCTGTGTTTCTTATTCTTTCACTCAAAAACTTTTCCCTTTTCAAGAGGCAAAGACGTAAAGGCAGAATGAGTGAGCAGGGACTGGTGCTCCCCAGGTACCCACATCCCACATGATCCCACTGGCACATCCCTCTTCCCCAGCACTCCTGCCTGGGTGAAGCTTTCTGCTTCACCTTCCTGCCGTAATTTGCTCCAACGTTAAGTCTCTCCCTAAACATCTCCCGTCTCCCATTGCCAGCAGCCCTTGTTTTGGGAGGCCCCACAGAAGGTGCTGGGTGCTCCCCCCAGCCCAGCTGGCATTTCTGGCCACCGCTGCAGCTGTTCCTTTATTCCCACAGAGGTGGAATTTCTCCTCCGTTTACAGCAGGAGCTCACAGCATGCCCTGGGGTGCTTTATAACACATCAGCATGCATGTGCAATCAAATCCCTGTCGGTATTAAGAGCATCGCTATCTCCTCAGCTTGAGAGCAACGGAGCCATCCAGCCTCTTCGGCCTCTCCCCACTGCTCAGGCAAAGTATCTAATACCGTAAGGTGTTTTGCCTCTTGGTGGCATTAAACATACATCTGTACCTAAATGTTCAAATCTTTAGCTCTTTTGTCACCTTCTAGCCATGGCAGTCCCTCTCAGCTCAGCGCTGGGGCCGTCAGCTAATGCTGCTGAATGATGATGCGGTTCTCCAGCGAGGTGGAAACACTTGACTTTGCCTCCTGCCTCAGTGCGCTCCCAAGACGTGCATTAAACAGCAGCGTCACGTCTTGTGGCCCGACTGTTAAACCCCTCCATAAAGCCATCTTCCCCAGTGCCTGTTCATTGTAGCCAGGGTCTCACGCAAACTCAGGCTGATTGGGCAGCTCTCTAGTGATATTGCCTACAACTCTGCTCCAGGTTCTCCCACGGCGCTTTTGAACATTTACTTTCACTTGGGTTGGCCATAGCTTCCACCGTTACCCCCCTGCTCTCCCCCGAGACTGCCTCCAGGTGAGGGGAGAATGCTGAGCAGGGGAGCTGGCCCTGAAAAGCCAGGGAGGCTCCCTGCAGCCAGGAATTTAAATCAGCACTAAATCTGATCAACTGGTGGCGTTACCGATTGCACTTGTGACGTATTTGGAGATAGGCACTGCACATGCTAAGAATGGGGGACACATCTGGAGGAGCTGTGACAGAAATAGGATGCCAGAGGTTTTGGCATCATTAGCCCCATTACACAGAGGGAGAGCAGAAGTACCCCAGACTGGGGAGCCCAGCTCCAAACCTTTCCTCCAGCCCAAATTCAGCTACCACCAGGTTTCAACGTCAGCTGGGCAATCAGTGGGCAGGGAGCACCTAGGTCAGCACGGGGGGGGGTCTGTGGGTTTGACCCGCTTTCCACAACACTGACAAAGCCCAGGTGAAGAGCCCAGAGCCAGGAGCACAGGCCAAGCATGCCCCACATTTGAAGGGCAGCGTGCCTCAAGGCTCCCTATTAGGGATTTAAACAAAAGGAATTTTAATCTTTTTTTTTTTTTTTTTTTTACTTTTCAATGCCAGCGTTTGAATGCAGTGGGATGAAAATTTTGCCACAAAGCCACATGCTGAAGGTCATGGAAAGGCAAGGCAGACATTGTCTTCAATATTAATGTAATATTAAAAGGAAGACCAACCCTGCTGTGTCAGAGCAGAAAAATGAATACTTCTTTTGATTGGAAAGAAAGTTTCTCCATGCCCGGTTGCAGTGCAGCATTGCACAACAGAGACTGCTGTGGCCAGGAGCAAGGAGAATTAATTACTTTGCTTTTTGAAGCATGGGCTGCTCTGCTCTGCTGTGCCAGCTTCAAGAACGATAAGCGCTTATCCAAAGAGCGCAGTTTTGTCCTCGGGCGCGGGAGTTTTGCCCGTCTAAATCACAGGAGGCCACTGAGCTTTGTTTTCTTCATACTTGGCCTGTGCTTGAACCTGGGCAGCGTCACTCTTTTCAGACTCACAGACACCAATTTTATGCTGTCCAAGGGAAAGACACTGGACCAAGCATCTGTGCTGGCCACGAAGTGCCAGGGTGTAATTGCATTAAGCACCATCCCAGAGTCCCGGCTACCCTCGCCACAGCACATTAGAGCCTCGCGGCACAGACAGGGTTTTGCTAAGCGCAATGTTATCTCCAAACCCCTCCTCTTGGGGGATTTTGCTTTCAAGGGCATTTCAGCATCTGAACAAAGTCTAAGTATGCCTCTCTCCAAGTGAGCAGGCGGTGGGGTGGTGGCACTGAAGGATGTCTTCAGTGCTTTGTCCTCAGCTGGGCAGCAGCAAGTCACACCACAGAACAGGCTTATGATGATGGGTTTGGCCT
This sequence comes from Buceros rhinoceros silvestris, assembly GCF_000710305.1. NCBI lineage: Eukaryota > Metazoa > Chordata > Aves > Bucerotiformes > Bucerotidae > Buceros > Buceros rhinoceros. The sequence goes on along the minus strand of NW_010398099.1, from coordinate 24,764 downwards.
TTCGGGGGGTTGAACTGTTTTCTTGAGTCTTTTACCACTCCTCTCTTACTCATTTAGAAGGAGTTGGGGTTTTTTATACAAGTGACTTAGGAACTGAAGTCATACAGGTCACTGAAGCTTTCCTCCTCTGCTCACAGATAACTTCCAGATGACCCCTGACAGAAGGGAAAAGGTTTCGCTCCGTAAAAGCGCCACTCCTCAGTTCAGGATAGCTACGGATGCTGCTGCACCGACCTTCAACAGGCAAAGCACAGAGCATTTACAATTTTCACCACAGTGTTGACACCCCTTCCGAAAAAGAGATATACCCACCTCTCCCGGAGCCACTGTTTGTGGCCATCTGCAGCCTCAGCCTGCCAGAGACATAACTCCTGGCTCTCCTCCTAATATCAACTTCTTGGCAAACACTGCTGATTTACCTGCACAGTTGCAAAAAGAACTGCAGGACACAGCAGGCATGGGGCAGCGTTTACATGAACAGCTCCTGCTGGCCTGTGGTTGACAGACTCTTCCAGCAACACTAACTGAGCTTCGTCCCAGTTCTCAGATGGTAGATCCAAAACCGATGTCTCCTCAGCATCCTGCACACTAAAGTCCTTCATTCACCTTCACAGCATCGATCATCTTTTTTTCCTTTAAATATAACAAGAATGAGACTACATATAAGAGCTACCCAGAGCTTATCGGGCTTTTACCATCCACTTCTCGATGCTAGCTGCCTACTTGCCCTACTTCCCATCCCTTGCATAACTGATTTTAATTTGCTACTCCTGAACCACAGCCACCAGTACCTAAGCAAGCCAAGAAACAAGCTCACAGAGAAGAAAGATCAGCACTTCTTTGGAAGGATCTTCTTCCCGAATTATCACACGTGGATAGCAATTTCTTAATTGACACTTGCATTTGTTCAACACTAGATCAACACTTCAAATATGTTCCAGACTATCAGATTCTCAAAACCATTCAGTTTACAAGACAGATGTACAGAGGTGAGGAAAAAAAAGAATATGCCCACATCCTATTTGTTGCAGCTGCTGTTCAGAAAGAGTACTTGCAGATCCAAGGTACCAATATTCTTCTTTCTTCCATCCTTCTCCCCTCCTACCTGTGCTCACCAGCTCTTTCCTGGAGTTGCAGTACCAGTCAGTGGCTGTTTTCTGGCTGTTTTCTTCAGCAAAGCTGAAGCCTGACACACAGTGGCATACTCAGAAATAAATGCAGCTCCACAGAACTGCCCTCACTTGGGCAACATATGGTTTACGATTGTCCCCTGCCCAGCAAGGAACATCTAAGACTAAGATTACCTTTTAGCATTCACAGCTCACAATTTTAAGATACTCCTCTGAAAGGGGAAAAGATTAAAGCTTGGTAGGCCAGATAGGGAGTGATTTGGCCCAGAGATTAATTTACATCTTGGATCAAAAAATTGGCAGTGATACAGCAAGATACATACCCAGCAAGAGTGATCTTGGCAGTGGCAACAGCACCGTAAAGACCACCACATATAACGGAGATGCCATGTGCTGTCCTGCCCCTCGCTGCTGACAGGCTCTTCCAGGGCCAGGTGCTCCTCCTGAGCTCCTCCACTGCCTGGCCCAAAGCCCCCCCAGAGAGTGATCAGGAGCAAGCCCATCTCCACGCACTAAAAAAACAAATCAGCCCCTAGGAGCAGGACTGAATTCCCTCTGGCCTTTCAGCTATGGAGGCCCTGAGACTGAACTGCTCTTGGATAGCCTTCCCCAGGGTCAGGGTGCTGCCTGCATGGTCACAGAGGTACAGTCACTTTCCTGCTTTCTACTCTTCTCCCTAGATTCCTCCTGCTTTCCCTTCCCTTCAGTAACATGCCCACACATCCTCCTTGGGTGACATTTCTTTGAACACTGGCGTCAGGGGTCACAATTAATCACAGAGTTTTCCATACGCCATTTCCCTGCTCATTGTCCCGTGCCACTTGTTGGGAACCTTGTCTTTATTAGCTGGTCTTATCACGACTCGATTACACATTAACAGAAACTCTCCTTACTCAGCAGGATGTCCTTAGGATTGCATTGCTTTCAGCTTCAGAGAGCGGCTCTGTGGAGAGAGCCACTCCACTAGAGCCAGCCTAGGAAGTTACTGATCTCATTTAAGATGCATGAGGGGACACAGAAGGCTGTAGGATGACTTTGAGGAACTGGCAGGAGCAGCTTTAAAGGACAAAGCATTTCTACAGGAGAACAAACACATTAGCTTATGTTGTTTGTATTGGCATTAAATTATACAGTAATTATTTGGTCCCAGTGAGCTGTGCTCTAATAGCAGCTACAGAGCTATCTGCGATCTTTCAGCACAGGGATTGCATCCAGCTAAAACATCCCCCATCCACTTAGCTACTCAACCAAATAACACAGCTGTAGGGCCTATTGTTATCTGTCTGCTTTCAAGACATTAGACTGATTCAGTTCCTAGAGATTTACTAGACCGTCAAGTGCAATATCACCACACCATGTACAGCTCTGATAAAGGATTTTTCTCCTTCAGTGCTGCTATCACCTTGCCCAGGAAGGTTAAATGGCATCAACTTGTATGAATCGCTCTTGCTTATTCTTTCCTCACAAAAAAAAGGGACATTACACAGAATAATTATTTATTTGAAAAGGACAGAGAAGGGGGAAATGCATTTTCATCTAGTGGTGAGAAAGGCTGTTTCCTGACAGGCGGCCCCCAAAAATCATCTCTTGATGAAGGCAACAATCTCTGCGAAGGCAACGGTCCATCCAAGGGCTCAACAGCCTGGTGAGACAGTCCAGGTGAGAAGCAAGCAGATCTCCCCATCTGGTTATCGATAGCTTCCCCTCTGCTGTGGTACGTCTGCTATGACATGCCATTGCTGTGGCCCTTCACACTCCCCTCTCCTCCCTAAACAGCCCACGCACATCTTCATGGGGCGGCTCTGAACCAAACCAGAACAAGTGGAAACAAGGAGAAGGTTTGGTGAATTCACTAAACACTCAGTTAACACAGCCAGGAAAAAACGGAACGGTAAGACTGAAAGCACAACAGCCCTTCTGCAATAGCAGCAGCAGGCTCCAAAAGCACGTATGGCAGTTGAGGACACTTGAATTTAACTAGTGACATTCTTCAGACCATCTGAGACAACAAGTAGCTGATATCTTGAAAACAGAGATGGATGTAAGCAAGGGAAGAGGTGTTAAACTGGTTATCATCTACAGGGATGGAAAAAAAAAAAAGATTGGCAATTCACTGCCTGTATGACAGCCAGGCTGACACAGGAGGCACGGAAAGATAATAAATTGCTATAAAACCAATATTGCTACTGGGCACATGATTCTAAGTATCAAGACTCAACTTCTGAAAATAGTTTGGAGCTCTTCTTTATATACGATGGCTGTCACGACAGGCAATGGATGGAGAGTCCCTGTCACAGCCTGCTCAGGCTTTCTAAATCAATGAGGATTTACATTTTGCAGGTGAATCTGATGACTCCTGTAAGTCTCCCCTGCCTCTGCAGAATACAGGCAGTCAGTGCAGGTACAATGTAGTAGAGTTGAGAATATCCCTCTTCTTCCTCCTGTGCTTTTGTGAACCATTAAATTTGGCCCTAATTCTTCGAGTGCAGTTTCAGACCAAAGGGAGGGAAGATTTAAATGAAACAGTACTGCTCTAACTCAAATATACAGGAAAACTAAAAATCAGATTGTAACTACCCCAGCGAGAACGCCAGTCACGCTGGGAAGCTTTCACCAGGAATGCAGGAACTCTCTGCCAAGAAGCTATAGGTTCTTCAGCCTCTCCAGGTACTCTCTGTCAGAGAGCAAAGGAGATAGAAACCCGTTGACAATGATCCAAGTTAGGCTTTTTTCCAGCACACAAGTCCTGTCTCAGGCAAAAGTCACAATTATAAAGGAGATAGAAACCCGTTGACAATGATACAAGTTAGGCTTTTTTCCAGCACACAAGTCCTGTCCCAGGCAAAAGTCCCAATTATAATTTTTTTTTTTTTTTTTACTTATTGTAGTGAAAAGCTGCCACCACCACACTTCTGGAAACAAAGGCTGCAGATGTGCGGTCTCCGAGTTCAGCTTTCAGGGGTTGATTTGAGCTTTAAAAGCAAAAACATTGTATATTCTAACCTCACTGAAAAGTCATTTTAGACATAAAAACCTGAAGCATTTCATCCTCACCAGTATCACCCAAGTGACGTATTCTCATGTTGCAAAATCTCCCCCTACACACACACAAAACTCCTATCCAATCCTATTGCAGGGAGACCTGCAGGTACTGTAAGCCAGTCTGCTCTCCAGCTAGGAACCTTCCCTCCACACACACCAAGGCTCTACCTATTTATTTGCAGATTAGGAGTTATCTTCCTCCCTACACCCTTCAGCAACAGCAGTTCACATCCCAAGAGGCTTCCCTGAAACTCCCTGGGAAAGGCTGTACCCGAGAGATGACGAACCAGCGCCTCCTTGAAACGGTTCAGCCACATCTTCATCCTTTGTCCTACTCCCTTCTGGGTTGTGCCACCCCACCAGCTCACCACAGACAAAGGGAAGTCAGATAAAGCTGACAGTCAGATTACACCTGACACTCTTTTCCTTCCTCTTAACTCCCACAGGTTTCTGTGTGTGTTTCGGTCCACTGGTCTCTCTGGGGAGCCCCTGCCCCTGGCTATGTATATCTTGGATTACTAAAGCCAAACGAGATGCTGACAGAGCTAGAGAGGAGCACATCTGTCCCTGTGAACAAGTGAAGACTGCTCTTAGGTTTGAATATTGCTAAGACAGAGCTGTAGAGTAAGAAAAAAGTAAATTTTGCTGTATTGCATGATCCGGAGCACTTCTAATTTCAGCAAAAGCTTGAACTCTTGCAAAATTTTTGCTCTTCTGCTTGTAGATCCTGACCAGGATCTTCAAATGTTTTCTGAATTTACACAACACAAGGGTTGAAAGAACAACAGAAGCTCTTTATGCCATCAGTTGCATAAAGCTTCAGGGTGTTCAAGCTTCTTGATGCTGCCCCAGAACCTCTGCTGTAGTTTTTCAACATTAATTGGATTTTTATCTTAAATTACACACCTTGGGGAAGAAGGAGACAGACCAGAGAACAGGACAAGATTAGCTTTCCTACTTGGTTATACATTAAAAAACCCAAACCGAATAGCATCCGGGCTTTGAATCAGCTTGAGAGAATTAATCTGTACATAAAAGCTCCTAAGTGAAAACACTGAAACATTAACATGAGTTACAGTTCACCTCAGCCTGAGCCCCCAAACCAAACAAGGCCAGTGCCCAAGGCACACACATTTTCTTTTTGCAATTGCTTAAATTTGTAACAGCAACAAGCATGGGCAGAGGAGGTCAACAAACAACTGCTTAAAAAGACAGGTAGAGCAGTGTTACAGGGATGTGCTCAAGGCTTCTTCTAGCAAGAGGTGCATCTGCTGAGTCCAGCTGGGGGTACAAATACTAACCCGTGTCTCATCTTGCCCCTCCACCCACTGCAGGGTTAAGGATTCAGTAGGTGAGGACAGAAACAGGCACTGCTTTTCTTTGCAGCCTGAATGGAGATTGCCATTTCTGAGCCCATACTGAGGGAAAAAAAGCACTTTGATAAACATTCTTTGATCAGACAATGAATATAATCCTTGATAAATTTTTTCTTCCTGTTCTCAAGTCAAAAGCCAACTTCTCAGCATCTTTACATCTTCCTGACTGATTTAAAACATGATTCCAAAAATCAGTACCTTAGGCTTCTTTACCTCACACATCCAACTCCATACATAAACCATATTTTTATTTAAAAAATAAGCAACAACATAAGCCAAGTTGCATTCCTCCATCACAGCATTTGCTCCCCACAGCTGGGGGCAAATGGGCTCCCCCCATAGCTTGGGGCTACCAGCTTTAGTTGCCCAAGCACCAGGCAACCAGTTTTGATTGCACTGACGAGACCCTCTCCAAGGCATAGTGAAAGCGTTATGCAGGAGGGGCACTGTATGGACTGCAAAAAGGGGCGGTAGCCCCTCCAGCCTGACACAAGAGAAGCACACCACCCCACCGCATGGGGGGATGGGTGACAGGAAGGCCCCTCAGTCTTCTGCCCTCTTGGGACTGTGAATGAGCTTCATTCCCAACCACCTGACAGCACTGACACTGAGCCTCGCCTGTCAAGTAAGTCTTAGTGAAGACAAGCACTACAAAAAGCCTTCCAGCTGGAGTAGGTGAGGGTGTTTTGATTGCAAAACAAGCTGAGGGTCTGTTAGGGTTAACAACAGCTAACCAATCCACTAACCTGAAAGCCAAGGGAAACATTACTGCAAAGAAATGTTCTACATTTAACCAGCTATGGCAAGGTGACCTGAACTCCGTAGTGTGAAGGGATGTACCAAGCAGCTCAGCAAGCCCAAGGGATGGCACAGGCACCATCGTCACACCATTGGTTACAATGGCAAGTCAATGCAATCATAACACAGGGATCCACTCGCTGTCCTTTATGTCCACAGCCCATCCAGGGTCTAAACACACACACCCTTTTTAGAGAATAAATACCAAAATTCTTCATCACAGGAGACCTACGGCTGGTTAGTAGCCCAGAGGCACTTGACCTTAAGAGCTGATGTGTGCTCTAACGGCATTTCACAAGTGTTTTGTCCTTTTAGGGGAGAGTGGGGGGGAATGACAGACCCAAATCAAAAAACCAAACCACCTCCAGGCATCAGAATTAAGGCTTCATCGCTTTCCCCCCCTCCAACAGCAACATGACTGTGCAGAGGCTTTGCCAGCACCCCACAATTACAGCTCCTTTTGCTCACAAGAGTTGTAATCACCCCTCCTAGACCACATTCCAAATGATAAAAGGGTGAGACACTGCTGCGAACAGAACTCCTGTCATCACCAGAAAAATGTGCTTGAAAAATACAAGCAGTTGGAGGGTTTTCATCTTTTCCATCCTAGAAAACAGCACATCACCTTTGAGACACAAGAACTGCTGCTTAATATGCACATAGTACACGTTTAACTTTAAATCATAACAGATTAAATTCTGAATTTCAAGCCACACTGTTACCATCCTCCAAGGCAAAGTAAGAATCTAGGGACACCCAAAACAAGAAAAGCCATTTACTACTGCAGGTGATAGCAATGCTAAGAACATCTTCACCAAAATTAGTGCTCTGCCACACTACAGCAAGTATGAATTGATCCATCCTCCTAAGCCTCGCATGGAACTAGGCAGAATATGAACCATCTTCATTTTAATGACACAGAACTGGATTACAAAGCCATTGGGTGACTTGTTCTATCAGAAGATTCAGACTGTAAATTAGCATGTACCTCTCCAGCTCACTACCTTAACCATCAAGTCAACGCAGTCTCCCTCCCCAGTAAGGCACCCAGTGATTGATAAACACAGAAAGAATCTTACACTGAACTGCAAAAAATACGCTGTTCTGAAGAGGAAAGCCTCTGTTTCCCCTAACGCGACAATTAGGTGACGGAATGAAGCAACAGATCTAGTTTCTCACTAAGTCACTGGCAACACCACATTATCGAGCTGTTGCCAAGACAAAGTGATAGGAATGAAAGATGAAACGTTTCAGAAGCATTTTATGTCATAGTCTGGGCTCTTCCACTGACTCTTCATGCAGCTGAAGCAAAATTGAAAGGCACACGCTTGCCACACTGTTCTGTCTGGTGTATGTAGTATGGACCAAGGCTTTCCAGTTCGAGGTGCAGAACAAATTCACACAGTGCCTTATGGACCAAGTCATGATGTTCTGTGGTCCCTCTGTGGTAACAAACAGGAAAAGCGCAGTCAGATGAACGATTAAGACCAGAAGAGTCATTCAGAGGATGCGCAATGTGTCTCTGAATCAGCTGAGATAAGAGCCTCAAGAGGAATTCTGGCAGCTGTGCACATCTGGCTGGACAAAGAGGGTATTGCAGAATATCAAGCTCACCCCTGGAAAAGTGATCTCTGTCAATCCCACAAAGTTTGAGGGTGAGTAGAAGGACACTTCCTCCCAGAGGACAACAAGTTATGCATAATCAAGAGTACAAAAAGAGCTGTTAAATGGTAACAGCCCGGGAAGGACACAGACTGTCAAAACTCATGGTGACAGACAAAGAAAACGCCTTTACAACTTTGCATCTCAGAGAAGACAAGACTCCCACCCAATCGCAGGGCATTTTCTTGAGTACTTTTATCAACAGCAGTAGGTGGTGTCACAGTGCAGCTGTCAGACATTCCCCCTGGAGACACACAAATCACAAAGCTTGTCTCAAGCAGAAAATTCATAATGATTTAGCAAAACAGAGACAGTAACAGAGATTAAAACTTTAATTTAAAACTTTGCCAACAAAAATCGATTACAAAAAGGGAAATTATCTGTACAAAAGAAGAAAGGAGGTACTCATTTAACAAGAGTCTGCCATCGTCAGTGTCTGCTAGAGGACAAACAGCGCTTCAGGTCAAGTGACAAGCGAGAAAGGAACAAACTGAGCTTGTAATATCGAATTCTGAGGTGAATTTTCCATAGACCAGATTGACCTGAAGCAGCTCGAAAGCTAGTCGAGACTTATCAGAAGTCTATTTTCTTTGCAAACCTTTTCCTCTTAACTTAGAGAAGGAGGATGTACTAGAAAGCAAGACCCAGCACAGCACACTGGACCAGGGCAATGACTTTTATTGTGCTTCCTTCCACTCAAGCCTTTCTTCTGGCCTTCTGCACAAAGATTTTCTGCAATTTGAGGGTGCTAGGGTTATAGTTGAGTCACAAACTACTGCATCTTCAAAGTTTGGTTCTGACTAAAAATGAAGACAGATGCTTTGGAGACAGTGATATTCCTGACTAAAATGACCAGCTGCAATGACTCCAGTAAAAATGATGGTTCTCAGACTTTAAGTCAGCAAACAGCAGCTGTCAGTCAACAACAGATTAGTATTTACAACACCGCAGCCCTCTCTTCTGCCTACCATTTTATGCAAAGAGACAAGAGCATCTTTAAAACTCATCACTGAACAAAAATGGCAGGTGATTTCTGAACTCCCAAGTTCCTGTAAAACCTAAGCACAAAATACGTTCATTACCAGCTTTCCTACATTTTTCCACAAGCTGAATCAACAAAATTGAGTTGCAGTGAAGAAATGGAGCATGCATTTTTTTCAAGCACACCAGCTGAAAACTTGCAGTCTGACTGCTTATTTTTCACTCAGTTTATGAGGTTTTAAATCTTCAGACACCAGGTTTAGCAAAGAAACCAAGCAAGAATAAAAACGTTTTGGCCCAGATTCACTTCACCTACTTACAGATACCTGACATGTCTAAGTTGGGGTAGAAAAGCTTTCTGGGCATTACCTATACAACAAAAAAACCCAGACAAACGCTAAAGGGAATTTTGGTCAGACTTGAATCTCATCCTAGTGATGATGCTCTTCTTCCTCCAACTAAAAAAGTGAGCAACTATATTTAGATTTAGGCTAGATGTAAGGAATAAATTTTTACACTGAGGGTGTGAAACACTGGCATGGGTTGCCCAGAGAGGTGGCAGATGCCCCATCCCTGGAAACATTCAAGGTCAGGTGGGACAAAGCCCTGAGCAACCTGATCTAGTTGGTGATGTCTCTGCTCACTGCAGGGGAGTTGGACTTACGACCTTTAAAGCTCCCTTCCAATGCAATGATTCTATGATATTCCAACTTAGAAGTCTTGGTCAAGCTCACAATAATGGTTGTCACAGCTTAAGTGTTGTTCTTAATGTAAACCTAAGCCTTACCTTGCTCACTAGCAGCACCCACTTAGGGCAGTTGGGGAAAAATACCTTTTAAGAATGCTATGAGACATGCGTGAGCCCTCCTTAACAGCTGGCAAAACTGAGATAAGTAGTTTGCTCAAGTCCATGCACTGAGTCAGTAACAAGCTAGTGTTACAGCTTCCTGGACCTTAGCCCTGTGCTGTGCCTGCAGAAACCCCATATGAGGAAAACTACTGTACAGAATCATTCCCTTTTCCACGTCAAAGAGTTTACAAAAACGTACAGATACTAATAAACAGGTGCATAATTTCTTATTTGACAATGAAAGCCCCGTAGTAGAGCAATCTGTTCTATTGTGTCTTGACCCTGGAAAAGTCTATTTCCAGCTCCGATTCTTTGATGTCTTAAAGCTTTTAAGAGAAAGTTGAAGATTCAGTTAAACACAACGCTGCCATCAGTACCCTTTACATTAACCGCAATGATATGTTACATTGTCTAGTTTAGTATTTGTGCTACCCAATTCTGCAAGAAAAATAGAAACCTTGAAGCCAAGAATTCACAGATCTCGAAAAACAATCAAGCCAAAAACCACCATTACAAACAGAGCAAGCCTTGCAACACATCTCGAAGAGTTCAGAGATGTTAATTCTGCAAATACCTGTTATTGCCATTTCAAACAAAAGCCCTCTTATCCTTAGCCTGGGCCAGCATGTGCTGTAGCAGGTAGGAAAAATGCTGCACAGCAAGAAAAACCTCCCCTTAAAGTACAGCTTACTGACAGAAATGAAACATTTGCACTTTGCTTTATGAATGCAGCAGAGAGATATCACTTAAACAACGTCTCCAAAGACCCTAGGACTTAAGCACAACTGTGGAAAAATTAGCTTCCTAAACTTTGGGATTAGTTTGATCCATCTGCCTCTCACTGGATTCTTCCCTTACCACAGTCACAGCAGCTCTTCATGTACCAGGCAAGACAGAACACCCTTAGCTTGTTCCATCACATCACGGAACAAGACAACATAATGGTGCCCATTGCGACAGACAATACTGTATAAAGAAGGCTTTTTTTAACGGCAGAATCAAATTGGACACTAGTGGCTAACCTGGAGCAAGATCTACATTTTTCCCCTCTGGAGTTTTTCATTTTCTCTCAAACCAGAAGCATTCTTCCTAATCAGTTAAATCCAACTGTACTACAGAGAGCTCAGTTCTTAAGCATGCTCTGCACCAGGAAGGGTCGGTCCTACGTCCAAATAAAACCAAAGAGTTGCTGTTTTCCAAGGGCAGGAGTTCTTCACTGATCACCTAGCCGGAAACCTTGGCCCCAGTTGTGTCTTCCGCCACCCTGCTGATCTTCTGCAGCTCTTCTCATGCTAGCAGGAGGGACACCAAAACCTGACACTCCTCCTCTCCTGTTTGGCAGCCAGCGGTACCTAGGACAAGCCAGAAGAGAGGGAGAGGGTTTGAGAAACAGCTGTGTACATTGGGGCTAAATGCCAGACTACTTCTCCATGCACTTCCTTTTAGCTGCTAAACATTGCAAAAAACCTGGCTTTTCACAGCAGTACTTTGCTGAATTCTTCCCAAATCTAAGCCCTCAACACATTAAGAAACAGGAATTCCAGGGAACCCCCATCTCTGGGAATGGTTAGATACAATAATCCAAGCACAGGGGAAAAAACCTCAAATTACAAGCAAGTCTAATCGCTGACAATAAATGCTATGATACAAACTTAATTCCCCTAACTTCCCTTCCTTTCTCCCTTTTTCCCCCAGGGGAAATAAAAAATCCAAATCTCTTCTGAGCATCTGTCTCTTCAATAGTTGCAAAACTCATTATCAGAGCATTTAACCATCTCCTTGCTCCCCAAGTAAACAAACCTGAGGAACTGAGGACCAAAGAGACTCAGAGGAACAGGCTTAAGCAACTAGCTCATCTGAAATCAAAGTTCTGGTGGCCTGGCCAGAGCAAATCAGGGCTGTATGCCTTGATCATCCAGCTTAGAATAGCACCTAAATAAAGTGATCTAAAATACAGCTCCTGCATTTTGAAAGGGATGCAATCAATGCAGAGTCATTTCAGCTCTACAGTTGTTACACTGAGCTCCTGCAAATCCCTTGCTGAATTTGACCACCAAAAAGGCCCAGACACAAGCCACAGATTCCTTTCTGTAAGAAAAATGACCCTGTATAGAAAACGTTACATTATTATATTAAGACGTATCTGTAATTCATCACAGCATTTTTTTTTTACAAAAAAACCAGAGTGCAAAGGCAGAATTTACCCTTTGTAGAGACATCTGCAATAGTTCTGTTCATGCTTCTTAAATATAGAGAAAACTTAAATACACATATGAGGAATCCAGAGAATTGCACATAACCAGTAAGATTGATAGCACTTTCAGGGCTGTTATTACCTTGAAAGACATTTTAAAACAACATTTTGTCTTCTAATTTTTACAGTTTATGAGACGGGCTTGCAAACACAAAACTAGAATATAAAACTTCCCTCTTCATTGAAACTTGCACAAAAAGTATACCTGTAATTCAATTTTGCATCTTCTAATTAAGTTTATGCAATAAAAAGGGTTGACTGAGATGCAAACTGACGTTTGGTAGGAAAGGAATATTTACAAGCCAGAAGGATGAGGACAAGGGCAAGTGAAGCTGCAAACTTGGGCTTCTGATGGTAGTATTTCAGTGCCAAAACAATAAAGAGATCACAGGAGAAAGCACACCAGAACCCAAGACTGGCAGTCGCAGTGAAAGTGACTGGAACTGACTGCAAAGCAGAACATGCACTACAGTCCCGAACAATTCTATGACTGACTCCTAGTATTGTTACGGATTGCTGAACTGGTAGCAACTGTAATGATACATGGAAATACAGAGAAAAGATCATTTACGGGATCATTTACCATCTGATAACTGTTAGGGAGTTCTCTCTACTACAGCTCAATTCACTAGCAGAATTACAACCTTTACTCTCCCTATTAAGAGCGGGTAAAGGACTCGAGCCATCCGTAGTGTAACACAGAACTTCCACAGGGGCCATTCACAAGAAACTCAACATTTCTGATGACTCAGCAGCACAGTCAATATGATAGTCTGAAGCAGGTTGATTTAGGAAGGTACTTTACACCTTACAATCCCAGCAAATATATGTCTGATATGATGAACAATAGAGAAAATAGGACTAAGCAAACAGCGAGGTAAAGAATAAAGCCAGCTTACAGGAACTGAGGTGTGGACAGAAAATTCCTTCCTCCCAAATCCATCGGATATTTAAACATCAAGAAGAAATACAGGTGTCCAACCAGATTTCCTATGAGCTCATTGATGACTCTGCAAGGAAAAAGAAAAATAATTATTTCACACGCTGTCTCCTCAGAAAACAAATGGGTGACCATCTTCTGCCAGTTACTACTGTTCACCTGCCGTGGGCATTACTGAGGCCGTGAGCCACAGAAAATTTCCCTTCCCTCAGCATTTTGCAGCCACTTCTTTAGAACGGCCACTCTTCAGTGCCAACACACCAACCGGCTGTTCCACCCTCCCGTCCAAGCCTTCTCTACAGTCTGTACCGAAAGTACAATTACATACTTGTTTACATCAGGGAATTAGACCGTACGGTTATTAGTGTCTAAAATAATAGTCTGTGGAGCTTAAGGAGTTACTGCTGTTTTCACTGGACAGCCTGTCTCCTGCTGCACTGAACTGTTTTGTTACGAATTTACAGAAAACCACTGCTGAATGGGGGCCCTTGAGTATCTTCCGTCATGCAGAGAAACAGCAGGTATCTAACAGCAAGCGGTTTTCTCAAGTGACAGATGAGTCACTAGCAGCACAGCCAGAAAAGGGAATTTGGTTTTGCTGTACTATCTCCTCCTTTCACAAATCAACCACATAACTTGTTATTGTCACTAATTGTGTTACAGCGGCACCAAGCGGCCCCAGCCAACAGAGAGCACCAATGAGAAAGAGCATGCACAGAGGAGAGGGGATTTCTGCACTGAGCAGAACCAGTGAGTTCAGACACAGACCAGTGAATTCAGCATGTACTAATATGGCTTATTATTGCCACTCTCCCTCACAGTCTGTCCCAAGGTGATGGTCTTTCCTGCTTGTGAAACAAGGGAAAGAAGAAACAGCACTATCAGAATCAAGCTAAATGTTTCTAAAATCAGTAACAATGGCTGGTCATACGGGATGACATCTTTATTTAGTGCACAGTGCTCTTAGTAACAAAAAGGTCTAATGCATAGGCTCACTAGAAAATAAACCAGACTCATTACTGTCCCCTCACCTACATGGTCTAGCTCTCACATACACGTCTCCTCTTTGACTTTATCTTAAATGACCACTATGTCACACTGAACATTACCAGTCAGATCATACAGCTTTAAGCCTCTTATTTTAATATTGCTTCTAAAATTCAGCAATGAGTTAAATAGCTGTAAAAGCTTTTATAGCTTTAAATTTCTGGGGGAAGATCTAGGTTGGATATCAGGAAAAAATTCTTTAGAGAGGGTTGTGAAGCATTGGAACAGGCTGCCCAGGGAGGTGGTGGAGTCCCCATCCCTGGAAGTGTTTAAGAGACGTGTGGATGTGGTGCTGAGGGACATGGTGTAGGGACCCTGGCAGTGCAGGGTGAACAGTTGGACTCGATGATCTTAAAGGTCTCTTCCAACCAGGTGATTCTGTGATCATATGAAATTTGCCGTATAAGCAAATACGTACGATCCACCAATGATGTAGTTGAATCCCAGGATAACCCACGGAAGGTAACAGGCCTGAAAAAGAATGCAATGGGGAAGAAGTTGTAAGTACGAGTTCAGGACATAAACCAGCCCAACTCCCCACTGTACTAATAAGCCTGTTTATAATCTCACTGTTTTAGACATTACACAAATCCCAAAACATGAACTTAAGTAGATTCTAGCTAACAAGGTTGAATACTCCACTATGGGTGAGCTCTAACATTTTTAGACAAATCGCACGCAATTAAACATTACAAGCAGATGTATCTTTTGCACTCTATGTTCCACAGCAAGCTTGTATCTGAAACAAAATCCTAATATTTCTGATTTTGAAAAGGTCTGGAAACAATGATCAAAAGAGTTTTCACTACAAGTTCTGTCAGAAAAAGATGAGGTTGCACAGAAAAGAACAATTTAAAACATCAACATTTTGTCACTGCATTCAGCTTTTATCAAGGTTAATGCTTATCAGGAATTTTTTTCTCTTTTCAGACTGCTGCATTTCAGTTGTCAGGGCACCTTTTCAGCAAAGCCACACTGGGTGACACCATATGGAAGATAATAAAGGAACTTGTCTTTGTTGCATCTCAAGGAGTATATAGCTATATCAAAGCATGAGACATCTTTACTAAGACAAAATATTTATATTATTATTTGTATTTTGCCCCTCACCCCCTTCAGGCGCATTTTCTAGGCAAAACCTTTCCAATATCCTGCTGCCATACCTTAAATCTCGTTCCAAACCAAAACGATACAATCATGTCTCTGTTCAGCTGGGCCCACACATAAAGTACTGACATGATGAGTGGAATCATCAGCAACTGCAATGTTAAAAAAAAGGCAAAAAGTTACCATCACTTTCACAGAAGCCTGAGAAACTTAAACAGGCAGCAGGAGCTTCAAAAATGGCAAAATCTTTACAGAGCGCCCCAACCCTTTGCCATCATGTGTCACGGATCTGTTCAAAAGCTACAGAAAAAGCTAAGCAGGAGAACCTACTTGGTCATTCTCTTCTGCAAGACCACGTCAAAGCACAGGGTTCCAACGTGCACCAAGTGAAAGAGCAGCTGTGGCAGACTCCTCTGCTCCCCACTACTTGGTGGCAACACCTAGAGCAGTCAGCAACGTACCTGCTGGTTGGACTATTTCTAGCGCTACAAATACAAAGCACTAATTCAGCTACCTGCTGATTTCGGAATGTTGTGCCAGCAACATTCCATGAATGGGTTTAATGCTAGAAACCAGTTCATGTGTTCGGAAGAGAGGTTAAAGCTCATCCTTCCAGGGGTACCTCTATTCAACAGGTTCCACATTAAAGCTGGCACATCAGCACTAAGTCCAGCCTTCTGCAGGCCCCACGGAGCTCCAGCAGTCTGACTGGTCACACAAGCACCTCGGGGTCTTTATTAAAACCATTTTTCTATTACTGCAAAAAGTAATATTTCTGAAAGTATTTGACATGGGAAGAGAGGCCCAGCTATCCTACTCTCTTTTCTCGCTTTTAAGCAAGCCTCTCACCACAGACAAAAAGCCTTATTTCTAAGGAAAACACATGTGTACATCAGACAACTGATTCTCTCTCAAGCAATACTTTGTATGCAGATATAAAACCATTAAGTATCTTTTAAAAAAAGAGGTATGAATCAACGCAATTGGTCTCAAATTCATACCATGCACGGGTGGCCTCAGTGTGCTTTTGAAGAATTTTCTATCTTCCCAACAGTGAAAAAAGTTTAAGTATGAAGTTACAGACAGGCCTTAATGGATCTCAGTCCTGACTGCAGATGGACAATCGCTGTTTTTGTCTACCAGGGAAGCCCCATAAGTGATCTAATAAATGCTAAGATAATATTGTACAGAATATTAGAGATATTGGTGCAGGCTTTAGCTGATGGGGACAGAATAAGATGAGGAGAGAACAGCAGAGGCAGGCTGAAAACATGCAGCTACCTGGTACTCAGCTGTGCCCGAGAAACACTCACCCATTTCTGGCCCTTAATATCTGAGGAGATAAGAACTACCTCATTGAAACTGGCTCTTTAGACCACTGTTTTGATCATTCTTGTGAGGATTTTGTACTTTCCAGTTCTGATCTGAATCTGAAGCTGCATTTTTCACAAAAAGATCTTCTGTTGGCAAGTAAAAGGCACACTAAATTTGAGAAGACTAATGAACCCGAGTCCTTTTCAGATAGCATAAGAACAGTGATCCACAGTCATAAGAAGCAGCAATGCATAGGTGACATCTTGTGCCCATTTTAGTAAAATGCTGAACACTTCCTGACTGCCCATTCTCACTCCTTGACTCCCTAACTAGGCTAGAGTCAGATACCAGCTTGTGACATCAGCAGAGGCTAACCGAAGCTAAAAAAAACTAACAAGGCACACACAGCAGTCTATTTTGATCCACACTGAACCAGCCCAGCTTACCGACATTCGCAGTTAAGCCACTAATGCTTTCTACGAAGTCAGTAAAGCCGCCAGAAAGTTCCCTATGATTATTATTTTGAGAAACTGCACCACACTTACCTGCATGTCCATCGCCAAGCCAGTTATCTATCATTGCACCATTAAGGAAAACACAGCAGAACCTAATAGACTAGAGCGACAAAAGCGCCGCGCACACTGAATGCACAGGCAAAGACCTTTAATGTTTAAAATTAACACAGCGTTCCTGTGTAGTATAAAAATCAACTACTGGAAAAAATGAAGAACGTCCAACGATCTAGAGACTTACACACTTAGTTTCAGTAACTGCTTTCAGTAGCCTTTCAAGCTACCATCTCAAGTTATCACCTCAAGGGCTAAGGGGTGCACTGGCCTTCCCTCCATGATGAAACTGGCTAACTACAAATTCAGTCAGCCCTTGCATAAAAGCATGTTACAGTTGTAACAGCTGGATTCTTTCATTACTGTTCTAAAGAGTAAAATGTTGGTATTCTAACTAAGGAAATGCCAGATCATTAAAAAAATCAATATATTCCCACGGAGTCACAGCAAAATAATTTCTTGAAGTACATCCATTAGAATTTTAATACTACTCTCCTTCCTTGGAACCCAAAGGATCTGCTTGCTGTAGTAACTGCTGAGTAGAAACAACTGCTGAAGAATTTTGCTATGATCAGAATGTGTCTAAAACGGCATCAACCATTTTCCCAGATCAGGCGTCCAGGTTGCTCCCTACATCACAGAGAACAAGCAACTGGAAGCTTTCAAATGACCAGTTGGAAAGTCCAGTCACCATCGGATTCATCTAACAGCTCTCAGCCAACAGCCTGCAACCACAATGAAGCCGATGGTTTTCTTAACAACACAGCTAAACCCACGCTGTTTTCCAAGTTACTGCTGTGGCTCAACAGGACTAGCAGGAACAGCAAATCGCTCCACACAGTGGAATGCGGCTAGAGATAAACTGATCTATTGACAAAGGTGACAGCATTTCTACACATTAGCTTTCCTAGCTGTATGTGGTTCACACTGATGTCACTGCTCCCTTTATTCCACATGCTGTGCCACCACAAATTGCTACAAGGAGGCAGCAACAGCACAGACAGGATGGGAGCACCTCCAAGGATGGAGGTTCCACAACCTCTCATGGCAACTCGTGCCAGTGTTTGGCTGCCCTTACAGTAAAAATGGTCTTTCTTACATTAAATAGAATTTTCTGTGCTTCATTTCATGCCTGTTCTCTCGTCCCACCACTGACCACCACTAAGGGAAGCCTGGCTCTTTGTCTTTCACTCCTTCCCACAACACTCCCTCCCACCTGAAGCACTGTGTCCAGCTCTGGAGTTCTCAACACAGGAAAGACATGAACCTGTTGGATCAGGTCCAGAGGAGGGACACAAAAGTGATCAGGAGGCTGGAACACCTCTCCTGTGAGGACAAGCTGAGACAGTTGGGATTGTTCAGCCTGGAGAAAAAAAGGCTCCGGGGAGACCTAACTGCAGCCTTCCAGTACTTAAGGGAAGCTTGTAAGAAAGATGGAGACAGTGTTTTCAGCAGAGCCTGCTGTGACAGGACAAGGGATGATGATTTTAAACTGAAAGAGGCTAGATTTAGATAGGTGGTTTTTTGGTTTTGGGGCTTTTTGGGGGTTTGCTTTTTTTTTTTTTTTTACAGTGAGGGTGGTGAAACACTGGAACACCTTGCCCAGAGAGGTGGTAGAAGCTCCATCCCAGGAAACATTCAAGGTCAAATGGGACAGGGCTCTGAGCACCTGGTGCAGTTGAAGATGTCCCTGCTCACTGCAGGGCCACTGGACTAGATGACTTTTGAAGGTTCCTTCCAAGCCAAACTACTCTATGATTCTATGAGCCTCCTGTTCTCTAGGCTGCACAATCCCAGCTCTTTCAGCTTGTGACAGATGATCCAACCCTTTAATCATCTTTGTGACCCTTCACTGGGCTCATTGCAGTATGTTCATGTCTCTTGTACTTAGGAACCTGGAACTGGATGCAAGCCCCATATGTCTCAGAAGGGCTGAGCAGACACGAGTAACCACCTCCCTCCATCTGCTGGCAATACTCTGCTTAATGCAGCCCAGGGAGACAGTGGCCACCTCTGGGGACTCGTGGTCAACTTGGTGTCCAGCAGGACCCCCTGGGCCTTTACTGCCAAGATGCTTTGCAGAATGTCAGTCCTCAGTCTGTCCTGGTGCCTGAGGCTTTTCCTCTCCAGGGACAGGACTCTGCACTTCCCTTTGCTGAGCTTCGTGAGACTCCTGACCAGCACATTTCTCCAACCTCTTAAGATCTCTCTGAACACAGCACAACCATCCGGTCTGTCAACAGCTCCTCCCAGTTTTGTATCTGAAACCTAAAGGAAAATTCAGGTAGAACAGCTCAGCTCATGGAAAAACTATTTCTCAATACTCCCAAACCAAGAAACCCAGCTTCTTCAGGAAGCTGGCTCAGTCCAGACATAGCCACGCTGCTTTCACAGACTCAGCTAACTTGTACCCACAAGGTAAAGGGTCTCTCCACCAGGTACCTCTGAATTTCCAACTCAGGGAATGGCAGAGATTGGACCTGTTGACACGTGCCAGCTTAAACTCACTAAATTCACCCTTAGCTTGGCCAGCAACCCACAGAAGTTGCTAAGTGAAGCAAAGAAGTGAACAGCACAGCAGCTCACACAGCACCGGCTGAGCTTTATACAAGAACTCTAGAGCCCAGATTACATACCTGTTTTAGCACATTTATTGGTATTCTCCCTGCAAGTCACTTGAGACCTTTTGAGTAAAGTTAAAGACTCATCTGTGAACATCTGCTACATTTTAAAACTGTTAGTTGCTAAAAGCTGGTCTTTGAACATATTTCAGATAGGAATAGGAGAACCAAAATACTCAAAGTTCGATGCTGAGCAGAAGGATACAACAATGCAGATCCAGTTAAACAGGAGCATGAACATGTAATCTGCTGGCCTTCCATCAAAAGCCCCTGTGAATAAGAATAATAGTTAGGAAAGGTACTGAAATCTTGATGAGAAATTAAGACTTTACTTTTAGAAGCCTAAGCAAAGCTCAGTTAGTACCAGTTCTCCTACATGCAGTCTGTGGCTTATGGTTTTTATTATTTTAATTTTAAATGGCTAAACAAATTCACCAATAGAACAACGTAAAGGACCAAAAAATAAGACATTCAGCCTACTGCATTAAGTGCATAAAGAGCATTTCCACTTAAAAAGCCACACTTCAGCTCTGGAGGGAAGTGGTTTTAACTTCACAAGACTTCAAAACGGAGTTGGAACCCATCCTTCATCAGAAGCTGCTGTGAGAAGCACACCATAAGGAAATACACTTGCACAGCAAAAGCACAGACACCACGTTTAATGATTGAGTCATGTGAAAACCAATCCTTACTTAGGCACATTGCATCCTCTTTGCATCATCTAGTCAGACTCCAGAGAGTTTTTACACTCCAGAAGAATTAACATACATGACAAAAAGGGTACACAAGCACAGCACATTCTGTTCCTTCTCTGCTGAACTCGTTGCCTAATTTCCCATTTCAAATGTGTCAGAATTTTTCAGGACAGTGGAAACAAAAAAAAAAAAAGAGCAACATTCCCTGCAGGTCGTACCAAATGAAATTATCTTTAGATACCCAGTGGAGTAAAAAAAAAAAGAGCAACATTCCCTGCAGGTCGTACCAAATGAAATTATCTTTAGATACCCAGTGGAGTTTGGGACATGGCAGAGAAAAGGGTTAAAAAAACCTCCCTAACAACTCCTTGCAAACATGAGAACCATAAGCTCCCACTCACAAACTGGGTCAAAAGGCTGGCTGGAACCTCGGCACCTGAGCCAGACTCCTATCAACTTTCATGTAGCTCCATGCAGGCAAGGAAAGCCTGAGAATACAGCTGAAAGAGACCCGAACCACGCAGCAATGAACACGGCGCACCACGGGCACACCGAATTACACGCTAAAGATCAAAATGCCTAGAAGGAAGGCCAGTGCTTCATGTTAGCACTATCTGACTTCCTACAACTATTTCACTTGTCCCCAAACTCTTCACAAAAGAACATCTATTCTGAAGCATTAGCTTTTTAGAATAACTAGAGTAACTCAGCCTATGTAAAAAATAAACTTGAAATGACTAAAATATCAATTTTAAGTTCACCCATGCAAGTTACATGACAAAGGGGGAAAAAAAAGAAAAACTTTGGAAAAATCTTTTGGAACATTTTAAAGTTGGAGACCTAAATAAACTGGAATTTTCCCCCTACTTGTTGCCATACAACAAATAGAAACAAAGTGAGGAATCTGACTAACCCTGTAGAAACTCCAGCACAAGGGTTCCTCCAGAATGCGAAGGAATCAAAAAGTTTTTCCCTTGAAGTTTTTCACTTCTTGTTATCTAAGAGATTGCCAACAAGCATATCAGACAAAATTTCAGTCGAGTTTCTAACGAATGACTACAGACTGCCGAAAAGTTCCCAGGGCCCAGGCGGGCTCTAGCCACTGGGTCCCTCAGCAGAGCACTGGGTATAATCCAGCCATCAGGGAAGAGCTGCAGACTCGTAATCTCATCATTCATACCGCTGGGGAGTGAACTCTGCATATTCTGCTTTCTCTCTTGATATTTGTTATGTTCTTCTCCAACAGGAAGAAAACCACATCAGCCTCCTATTCCTCCAGAAGCCAGAGGTCAGCTTGTTAGGAAAGCACAAACAGTACCAAACCACATATATTTTTTTGACAGCTAAATTTGTAGCTAGCATGCCACGCCTCTGTATGCTCAAAAACTCTGAAAATAGAAGTTTCACTTCCTCAGTTTCACAGACCTGCACCAATTTCCACCTGTAAATATGTTATCAGCAACTTCTACATCTTTCATTTCAGAAGGATTCCAGCCATTTTCAGAGAGGAAGGACCGACCTAACCAAGAACTTAATTTGTACCCAGAAACATGACTGTAGTGACTCAAACAACAGCACAGCTGACTTCCCATGTCAAACCCCAGATGTGTTGTACAGCAGAAGTGTAAATTTACTGCTGAATGAATTTACTTCCTTCCATGAGACTTCTGCCACAGCATAAGAGCATTTTCTAAGTATATGCACAAGCAACAATGTCTAATTAATGTATGCAAATCCTCAGGAATTCTTACTACACATAGCTTTGCACAGTAGAATGTCATAACTGCCAGACCTCTCCTGTGTTCATAATCTACTGCAGAAAGGCTCAAAGAGGAGGAGGAACTGCTTCTAGCTATTAAACTACTACTTACTTTCATTAGGAAAACAATCAAATACAATCTGGCACCACTCCTCCCTTTCCCTGCTACTCTCCTGGCAACTTGAAGTGATTCCAGAACACTCTCTGAAGGACAGGTTTACCAAGGATCCCTCCTCTGTGGCAGGACTTCCCAAACATCACCATGAAATGCGTTTCCACTTACACCGTCAGTTCTAAGACTCCATTAAGACTACACCGAAATTCTTGTTCATAAAGGCTTCAGGAGCTTGGCTTTGCAAATTTTGTCTAGCCTTAATGAACTGTGCAAAGCAAAATGAAACCAGTTTTGAAGCTACCTCGTAACAACAATCTTTTTTCTTCAGACAAATGATCCATTATCTTGTATCCTTTCTTCCACTCAAGTTTTTCCCCCTAACTGAAAACCCACCAAGTTTGTTAACTTTTTCACATTTCTCTGACAGAGGGATACCTGATACAAATGAAGTGTCTCTCTCAATTCAACATAACCAATAGAATCACACACATAAGCACCACTGCATTTCAAAAAAGGAAAAACTGACATTGTCATTTTCTTGAGCTAGATATACCTGTTATCACATATGTTCTGTCATTATTCCTGTGTTAAAGGACATAAGACACCAGAAAACAGAGGTAACATCATCTTTTAGTCTCCAGCCTTTATTTCCTGAAAGCAGCAGGCCCCCCCTATTTAAAGAATACCAAGTTCAGATGCTAAATGAACAGGCTCCCTGCCAAAGGGAAGGAGGCAGCCACAGAAAATCAGTTTTCAGAGCAGTTTCCCACTGCCCAACAGAAGTGGGTACAGAGATGAGCCATCCTTCTCACAGTTCTGTCTGAAGCAGCCACAACCCCACAGCCACAAACATTCCCAACAAAAGCTCTATCTGACAATGCTTAGTCTCTGTCAACACCAGGCAGAGTTCTGCACATACATACAATTTAGTGGATAACGTACCTGTTTCTAATCTTGATGAATACTGATACAAGAAATACAAATTCACCAAGTAGAGAAATCCTGTTCCAGGTCCCACTGGGAAGAAGAAAGTTGCAGTTACCGGCCGCCAGATCTGCCCAGATAAGAAAAGAAAGTTATATTTACATACTGTAAACCTAACCTGTATGCATAGGCTTTTTTGTTTTTAATCTTTATCAATTACTTGGAAGATCAGGGAGGAGATTAAAAACAGCACAAGTATCAATTACTGCTGTTTCAGCAGCTTTTATGGCTTTTTGGTTTTGAAATCTGTAAGCAAAGCTATTAAGATCATAACAGAAATCACACAAAACTTCCCAGATCACTTCCATCACATCTTCTCAGTAATGAGTTTTTATTGCAGCGCACAAGGGATATGCTTACAAGAATGCTGCCCCGTTTGAAGAGCATCCACACAGAACCCATTCTTACCTGTTGTAGAGGCCAAGGAATTCACAGCCTCTAGCATACTGCTCCAGACAGCACGTGCTGCTCTGAGCATTTTGCGCCTGCTCTAAAGAGCCTCCAAACTACCAGTACTGGGCAAGCCAACTGCACGGCAGCGAGGACAGAAAATGTCTTGTCATTTGTGAATGAGCTCTTTAACCAACGACGCTTCCAAACAAAATACTGGCATCCTGAACATTACAGTTCAAGAAGAAACAACAGAACTAGAGGAAAACACAGTCATTTAAGGTACTAAATGTTGGGGACAATTCATGAAACAAACTAGAGAGAGCTGTCTTTTTTTTTTTTGCATTCAGCCTTTTTCACTGAAGATATAATAAGCACATATAATAGCAACTTTCCTTTCACTTTCCTTTTCAGTTCATCCAATGGGCACTCTCCCCCTACACACCTGCATACCGCAACACCGAACCTGTAACCTCCCAGCGCAAGGAAAAAGACTATGTCCAGTTTGTCACCACTTTCGATATCGCTAACGCACCCGGAAACACTGTACATTTTAAACTTCGGGACCTTGGTTGTTAGTTTATGCCAACCACACCTAGGCACAAAAGCTGACAATCCCAAACACCAGCTCTTGCAAATTCCAAGCAAGAAAATGCAAAAGATGTGTTTCTTTAGCTCTGCCACCTGCTTGTAACCCCTGCTCCCAAAGTCATGTCCACACAGTCGCACAGCAGAGGCCGAGGAAGTCACCTGAAGTCACAAATTCCGGGTTTAAGACTACAGAATGCCTCAGCACAACAACCAGTGCCAGCCAGAACAACTCCACCAAAAAACTTGGGGAAAAAAAGGCACCAGAACAAGACACAAGACAAACTGCAGGGCCTGTCAAGGCTTTTCTGCTTCACCCAGGGGCCCTGGCAGGGCCAGGCACCGCAGCCCGTGTCACCTTGGTACAGAGCGCGGGGCCTGCGGAGGCAGAGCTCGAGGAAAACTCGGGGCCCAGTCCGCAGGCCTTGTATAGGGTAAGCTAGAAGGTAGGCCCAGCTTTCCGCTGGAGGTGATCTGGGTCACTCCTACGGGCTGCCCCGCTGCGCGATCGCCCCCCGAGACGCCCGCGGAGGCCGGGGGAAGGG
>NW_010398098.1:116845-122660 GCF_000710305.1 Buceros rhinoceros silvestris | reverse complement strand
CGTGGGAGCTCTCCCTGGCCCTAATGGGTGTCGCACGTGGCTCCGGCTGCATTAATGTCGCAGAGCTCCGTTGAAAGGGGTTGTCGGCAGCCCTTCCCGGGAATCAAAGCTCTCTTCCCCCAACTTTGCGTTAGCTCAGGCTCGCCCCTGTAGACGGACCTGCCCAGGGTTAAGTCACTTTTAATATTAAGATGGATAGAAAAGATTCTAATATGTGGTTTGGTTTTTTTTTGTTTGTTTTGTTTGTTTTTCTCCCTTTTAATTCAGAGCTTGCTGGTGAAGGACTCTGGAGGGATGGGGAAGGAGGAGACAGCCAGGCAGCTTAAAGAGGCCTCTGAGGGTCATGTTGAGTCTGTGCTATTATGTTCCAGCGAGGAGAATAGCTTTATTGACAGACAGCTGTTTGACTCCTGCAGCCTTACAGTATTTGCTGCAGACCCGCATAAATACTGAGCCCATGTTGACAAATTCCTCATCAGTGTGAGGTAGTTAAACCTGCTTGTTTAATCATTTGTGTGCTCTTACCTCGGCGGCTCTGAAAAGAACGAGCTGCTCTTTTGCAATATCATCCATGATAAACCTGTAAATGCTCAGAGCTGTTTCACACGAGGTTTTCAAGGTGTATTTTTATTCAGACCCTCTTAGAAATATAATACTCTAATTTTTAAATTATGATTAATTTGGGGTTTGGGTTTTTTCTCTAAATAGGGTGTAATTTTTGGTTTTCAAATAAAAAAAATCTGGCAAGCTGACTTTACAGTACGGGTAGCAGATCTGTTGGCAGAACTCGGGTCCTGTTTGTGATACGCCACCAGCACCAGCGCGGACCTTTAGGAGTCCCACACCTTGGTTTGCAGCACGTGAGTGGAGGCATGTGAGGTTGTGTGTTTTGGTTTGGCTTTTCTGGCACGGGGGCATGGAACCCGTGCTACCGGTCACCTCCTGTCTGTAGCTCAGGGGGTGGCTTTTTGACCTCCCTCCTGGTTCACAATAATATCTGCCTTCATACCACCATACTATCTTGTCACATTGTTGGCCTCATCTCTGGAAATATAGTATCTAAAATTAAAGATTTGTTTTCGTTTTGGAAATTTCGAATTGACCTTTGTCACTTAAATAGGGAGAGAGTTGTGAATTCAGGGCTTCTGCCACCCAGTCAGCAGAAAAAGAGAGATGTGTTCTGCGACTTTCCTGAGACCCTCTTTACAGTGTAGCAAACAGCCCTTTCGACGTGTTCCTGGTGTGCGAGCGATGTTCTGATCAAAAAGTGTATTACTGAGGAGTGACCAAAAGAGAGGGCGTCACTGAAAGGGGAACCCGTTGTTTAGTCAGAGAAAAGCTTACAACTAAAATGTCAGAATGGTGTTTAGAGATTGGTCTCTGTACGTTTATGTGGCAGTGAAGGAGGTGGACGTTTCTTTCAGGATCGCATATAAAGGTGTGGATGCTCGAAGTTGTCGGTGAGGGACAAACTGTCTATCCTGCGGCTAATGTCAGCACAAGACATTAGTTATAACAAAGATTAACACTTGTGTCATGCAGTCTTATGAAAAAGGGTGCTCAGCCTGGTCAAGCTCTCCCTGATGAGGCTGCAGAGATCAGCATGCGGAAGAAATCAGGTTTCCATTGATTTCAGAGCATGCAGGTACTGTTTTTGCACTGATTTAACTAAAAAATCCCAGCGTAAATACGCGTACGGTCTTAGGAGTATCACACAGCTTTGCCTACTGACGGGGCCACGCAGCCTCACTTGAAGCCGTAGCAGCCCGGACAGCTCTCACGGTACTCCCATGGGAATTACCTTCTCCTCCTCTCCCCATACGTAGGCTTATTGGGGATTGTCCAATTATTAACCGAGTAATTTAGTGGATACTGCTTTTATCATTCAGGTGATGGCAATTCTGACTTAAACAGAAGTAAAAACTTCCCTTCTGTCCTTCATCTTTCATCATTGTAAGAGGACTAACAATGTATCTTTACACGTAATTAATAAAATAGCTCAGCTTGCCATGTAATTTTTAACGGCATGACGGCCACAAAGGCCAACAGTCAGGTTACCCTTTTGGGGGGCTGATGGAAGGTAACCACAGAGATCCATGTCCTGGTCTGAGTTAGAGCGGGACTGATTCTGCTCAGAGATTTCACTTTCCAGCTCAGCCTCTTCTCAGTGGCGGCACTTTGTGATGTTAACGGTGTGTTTCTGCAGACAGTGTCTGCTCCTAGCAGTGATAACTGTTCTTGTTCACAGTCACTAGCAGGGGTTGGGATGCAGAAAGGCTCTGGCTTATCCTTGCTCCTGTGGGGACCAAGGTCACTGTTAATCTTATGAACCACCCACCGTAAGGGTGCAGGAAGGCTGCACCTGTGTGGAGGAGCGGACAGGACAGGACAGGTGACCCTACCCTGACCAACAGGGTGTTCCATCCCATAGACATCATATTTGGTATAAAGCTGAGGGATCGCAAGGGTCAAAGCTCTCTTCTTCAGTGGCCAATGTCCGAGGAGGTGCCTTTAATCCCGATCCAGTTCCAGAGTCCTGCTCCTGAATCCAGTTCTCAACTGCCGCTGAGTCCAGTATGAGACTTCCCCAGGGCCTGCCCACAGCACCAGTGGTGACGGTGATAAAATTGCCACCAGGGGGGCTGGGTTTTGGTATTGATGTTGTCTCTATCTGTATATATTTAATTTTATTGTTATTTTCATTAAAGTAGTTTTAGTTTTCCAATCCGTAAGTCGCTCTCCCTTATTCCCTTTCCCTTCCCCTTGGGGAAGGGAGGGGGGTTAATAGAGAGCATCTGTCATTCATCTAGGGGCTGACCCAGCTCTAACCCTTGACAATTTGGCATTGTCAGTTGAATCTGGATTCCACCTTCAGGGCAGAGTCAGTAGACCTTCCAGAACAGGGTTGAGAAGCAGATCAGGTTTTTTCAGCTTTCCACCTTTCGGCCCTGCTGTTGGTAATGTGGCTGTTGTCCCCCCTGTTTTTAACAGGGGTTTGGCTGTAGGCTAAGGAGTTTTTGGCATAAAAAGCAAAGCACCAGTGATGCCTGCCAGTAGCATGGCTGGTGTGGTCCTCATCCCAACCAGGCATGACATGGAGCTGCAGGAGAAGGACAGCAAGCCACAAGGCTGGTGGATGAGAGGAAGAACCCTGCTCCGTGTTCAGAGAGATACCACGATTTTCTCTTTATCTTGTGGTCTTGTACAACCCACTTGTAAGCCTGAAGGAAGCAGCATCCCCCCCATCCTCAGAGGAATGGCAGTTCAAATAGCCTGAAAAAGCAGGGCTGAAGCCGCAGCCTTTGGCGGGATTGGGCACTTCACTCTCTCCTTTAGGTGCTTGATATTTACCAGGTGCTTCCCAGGCCAGTGCCACGCTCGCCCTAATCAGAAAGGTATAGATTTATATCTACCACAATTTTCTCACTTGTTTTCCTCCTTCCTGAATGATGAAAAACCTAAATGTGCCAGCGTCCAGGTGTCTCTGTGGTGGGAGTCTCGGAAGACAATGTGCAGCAGATCTACCCTGAGATGTGGGTGACCACAAGCACCCCAAGGAGGCCACCAAGATTGCTGGCACGTGTGCCTCTGCCAGCAGGAAGTCTGAGAGGTTTGCCAGCATGGGACGCAACGGGGCTGTCCTGCAGTCAGTCATCAGGGAGCGACCGTTTTCCGGGGATGTGCGCAGCTTGTTTGTTAGCAAGCAAGCTGTGTTCCTGCTGCGCGTCTGTATGCACAACGCTTATTTATCAGAGCTGGGTCAAACCCATCTGAGGAAAACATAAATGTGTTACAATGGATTTTTTTAGTAATTAAAATTGGAACTCCTTCTCTGAAGTCTTGATTAAACAGCATTAAAAGTCACAATGCTGTGAGAAATAGCCCTTATCAACAAAAATCAAACCAGGTATAAGCCGCTAGAGGAATTCTGCCTGGAGCGGTCAAATTTCAGTGCAAACACAAAGGGTCAACTTGTGACACTTGGCTCCTGTATTCTGCTCGTAAGCACCCCAGAGTATTTGCTTTGCTCTCCCTGTCTTTTTCCTCCTCTGTTCCCCTCTCCATCTATCAGTGTCGGGGAGTTCAGACATCACAAGGGCTGGTGGGTTTTTTATTATTATTGTAAGCGCCTAATGTGGAATTTCGCATGAGCAACACTCCTTCCTGTCGGTACTTGGAAACTCTTTTGTGTTACGTCCGTCCTTTCTCTGAAGTAATCGCTCAACTATTCCTAGCAATAAAATATTCCTCTCCAGCCCCATCAGATATGTTAGAAAGATTAGTGCAAGATCTGAAGGCCCTGTCCGGCTAAGTTCAACAAAACTTCCCTGGGCTTTAATGTTCTTTTATTTCACTGCAGATATCGCCTGAGGACAGGGTATAGGAAAAAGGCACCCAGATACTCCCCGATAGACACAGGCCGTACGCTCCGTAGAGAGGCTGCACGCCGTCCGAGTGACGCAGCTCACACGAGCGACCTGCCAAGGGACAGGGACATGATGAACAGGAGCCTGTGCATATCTACATCCTTCTTTTCTGTGTGTTTTTAAATTGAATTTAAAAACACTACACGGAAGATAAGTCTGGAACTTGTTGGGGTCCTGGAGTGGGACTGCCTCTGCTGGTGCCTGGAAGGGCAGCGTGGTTCCTGTCTCTCCACAGCTGAGGAACTGAGGAGAGAAACCGTTCTTGATAAGACAGTTTAAAAACCTTTCCTAGTGCCTAAGATGCACGTTGAGGGAGGGAAGGTTTTCCCGAGGTGTTTAAACGTGTGTCTGACTAACAATGGAGAATTTGCTTCTGTTGCTCCCTGTTCGGGGACACGCTAGTTGAAGTAGAGCTTGAGCTCCCAACAACTATTAAGAAAACGTTGATGAGTGGAGAAGTGACGACACTTTCCACGTCAGCAGCTGCACCAGCTGCAAGTACAGAGGCAAACTGAGCTGCTTTTCCGTGGCGGCTTTGACCCGACTTTGGGAAGCAGGGAGTGAGTCTGTCGGCACCTGCCTGTGCTAACAACCAGCTCCTCGGTCTTCCGCAGGGGAACCAGCTCCTCCACCAGCTGGAGTGCTAGGGATGAACCTGCTTCTTCCTTAGCCTTTCTTTGGTCTTTCTTCAGCCAGGTGGAGGCCGTGGGAGGTTTCCTGCCGTGTGGCGAAGTCTCTGCTCCCCGGGAAGGGGCTGTGCGCGGGCAGCTGCCCGTGGCACGGCTGTCCGACTGCCGCGCTTGCGCCAAGGGGAGGGCCGTGGGAGTTTTCCTGCCGTGTGGCGAAGTCTCTGCTCCCCGGGAAGGGGCTGTGCGCGGGCAGCTGCCCGTGGCACGGCTGTCCGACTGCCGCGCTTGCTGCCTTGCGCCACGCTGCCGCCTCCTGTGGCTTCGGCTCTAAAAAAAAGTTAACTTCAGTTTGAGGGTATTTTTGTGCACTACCTTTTTCTTTTTGTTTTGTTTTTGTTTGACAGCCATGACAGGCTCTCCTCATTATTATGGAAAATATAGGGTTGGTGGTAATTACTATCTGAGTATGAATGGGAGCAGAAGTGGGCATAGCCTGTGCTGGCCTTTCTTTGACAAGGTATAACTTTCTTCTGAATTTCTGTGTTAATTAATGCTTATTTAAAAACCACTTTAATTGGCAGTAAACACCTCAACTTTTTGTACTCATTAAAATGCACCCATTGATGTGTGATGGATTTTTTTAAAGCTTAATTAACTTTCTTCCTGTATCTATAACCTATAATAATGACAAATATTGGAAACTACATTTCTCCCCCTCCCCCCATTTTTGACCATCCCCCCAATATTGCTGTCACTTGA
>NW_010398098.1:115557-116674 GCF_000710305.1 Buceros rhinoceros silvestris | reverse complement strand
CCCCGCAGAGGCTGGGACAGCGGCCAGGAGCTACGGGCAGCTGCCCTGCCTGCCCGTGCCTTGTCCCACGCCTCTGGTTGTAGCCCAAGATGCGCACCCAGCCCTCGCCTCTCTCCCCTGTGGGCAGAAATTGGATCCTTCTCCCATCTTCACTGCATGTCTTGACGGCTTTTATTTTTTATTATATTAAAAATGCTGTACAAAACTTTTCCTTAGGTAAGTTTGCAGGCCGGCTCTTCCCTGAGAATACAAAATCTCAATGAAAACTGAAGTGAAGATGGATTTTCTGGTTCTTTTGCTGTTTTACAAAAAGAAAAACAGGTTCAGATGGGTTTATCTGCACGTATATGTGTAAGCGCTAAGTCAAGACCCAAGGAACCTCTAAAAGTGCTTTTCTCTTTCTCCCATGTTCAGCCCCCATCTAAGCCACGGGGCTGGATTTAGCATAATACTTTCTAGCACGATGAAGTGAACGATGATTTCAAGCTGTATTTTTTAAGTGTGTCAGCATTTTGGACTATGAAATTAGGCTGCAGAATCACTTTTGAATGTGGGATGTTGGTACTTTTTGCAACCGTGATCCATCCCATACAACAGAAATTACCGACAGGCAGAGCACATTATAGTAATTCGTGCAAAATACGTGATTTGCTGGTTCAGCTGTTGCACACAGATCGTTTCCCAGTTTCCCTTGCAATTCCTGGAATACTCTTGTTCAAGATGGATAAATTAGAAGTTTTAAAATGGGGAATCTGGTTCATGAAGGCACCTATACTGAGCATATGCATGGAGCAATGATTTAATTTACAAAAGTGTTTCATTTCCAAAAACTTCTGTTCAGCGAAATGTGAAGTTCCTTAAAACACCTTGTAAAATGCTCTTTATTCTCCTTTACTCTGTGTGTTTCCTCTAGCCCGGTCCATAACTGTTCTGCTGCCCAGCTCCTTTCTCTCTGCCTGTCTCAAGGAGCGATTCGACTGACCGTCTACATCCTCCACCGCAATAATAGGTACGCTGAGATGTTCCGTTTTGCTTTCCAGACCGTTGCGTGGCCAGGCTAGCACCAGTGTTTAATGGCCACTGCCCCTTTTCCGCTTTTCAGGCACCTGACCCTCCC
>NW_010398098.1:104203-115513 GCF_000710305.1 Buceros rhinoceros silvestris | reverse complement strand
GTGTGTATGGCCCACGCCCCTTTCTCTGTGTCCCGGCCCCCTGCCACTCCGTGGTGACGAACACAAACCTCTGTAGCTGCAGCTCGTCGCTGGGTAAAGCGCCTGCTTTTTGGAAGTGTAGGAATAAGTGTGGAACTGGGGCAGCCAGTTTTGTTCACCAACTTGTGGGCACTCTTCAGACCCCCCCGGCTGGCTGTGTTCAGATAAAGACTGTTTATTCCTGGCACTGTCGCTCCCGCTGGCCTGGGTTTGCTCCTTCCAGCAGGCAGTGATCAGACCTGTGGCCGTGCACACTTAAACCTCGGAAGCCTGCGGAGTTTCTGCTGCTGGGTGTTTTTTCTGTACAGCTGGGAACAGGACAAACGAGATACACGCTGATTAAGAACTTGCTTTCTCTCACCTGCTGAAGGTAACTTAATTAAGGGTGACAATATTTAATTATTATTTTAAAATATACATTCGTGTGACTAAGTGTGTGTCTGAATATTAACGCTAACTTTCTTCCTGGGCTGATTTCAAGGCTATCATTAAAATAAAATGATGCTGCCTGTTAATTTGACCATGTCAATAAATAAAAATGCCCATAACAAGTGTATGAGGCTAATTAGGATTTTATGGCTGTGTTGTTCTGGTTGATGGCTGTGCTGCCGGCTTGCCGGGTCTTTATGTTTCGGTGATGTACACCTCATTGATGCATAACGTGTAATACCTGTTGATGCGTTAAATGTTTAGTCCTGGCAGTTGCCCCTCACGTCATTTCTAGGTAGGAGAGCTCTGTGCAGCAGACCGCAGGTCTCATAATTAGGCTTCCTCCGTTTGGAAGAATTTTTCCTAAAGGGAAAATTTAAAGCTTCCATAGTTCTGGTGAAGTTTCCTGAAGTCTGTGAAAAAGGCCAGCATTGTGTTCTGTTGCAAAGGGGCAAGTTTATAGCTGAGGGCTGGTTTGGTCCTTGCCTGTGAGGCAGGGCCACCCCTTGCAACAGGATGCTGAAGGCTCCAGGCACAGCCGCTCCTTCTCTCCCAGCACATCCCAGCAAACACCCAGCGCTAGCGAAGCTGCCGCTTCCGTAGCTGGAGGTGCCATACAGAAACAGAGGTCTTCTGAAATAAATCAGTATTCATGGAATCGAGCATCTGTTCTTCACTGTTTTGCAGCACTAAGCCTGCCTGCAAATTGCTTCCGTATAATAAAGAACCATGACAAATTTTCTTGTAGGTGGAGTTTCCTGTAAAGTCCAATTATTTCAGGCTTTGCTTTGAAATGCAAAAGATTATGCCCATCTTACCTTTGTTCAATTGAACAGCTTTACCGAGATGTGCTTGAACTGTTGTTAAAATTGATTTGGTTTAAAATATTTATTTATTGTTTTCGAAATCCTGTTAACATCGCCATTTTTTTGTCAGGATTTTGTGACTGTGGGTTGCACAAGCCCATTTGACACTGTGCTTGACTTAGATACACCGTCTTTTGCCTGGAGTGCTGCTCCCCAGCAACTCTTGTCCGTAGCAGAACCACCCAGTGCCGATGAGGGGGGCAGAGGCACCTCCTGGGAAGGCTGACCAGGGCCTCACGGCAGTTGTAGCCACGCACCTCGGGCTTTCTGTTTTGTGGAAGTTCAGTTGAATGAACAGGTTCCTCTCCTTCCTATTAGATGAAGAAATATATTCTATTAATTCTATTATTCTGTGTTTTAAAACTATTAATCATAGTTTTAAAATAACTGGAAATTAACAGGACAACGGCGTTACTCGTCAGAAAGAAAAAGCAGGTAAGCAACACAGCTTGGTGTCAAATTCAGTAGATGAACACAAGAAAGAATAAATAATTCCAGCAGCTTACTCTCCCCACCTCAATCTTGTAGCTCGGTATCATTCCAAAACGTCATTTTTCAGGAAAGAGCATGGCTGCCAAATGAAAATAAAGCTGCTGCAGGAGACTCTCACTAGGTTTCCGTTGGATACAACGGCAGAGATGTGCCAGAGAGCAATGACTACAGCAGAGAAGAGGGGACAAACCTGCACAACCCATTGCAGAGACAGGTGGGTGTGTTCTGATGGGAAATGCAGGTGTTTCTTCCTTGCTTTTGGGCAAAAGTTCTCTCCTAAAGGGAAGACCACGTTTTTGACTGCAAAACAATTTGAAGGGGGGAAAAATTGAGGTTCTAGTTTTGACAGTGGCTCCTGAAGCGGTGGAAAAGGAAGTCCTGGGCAAGCTTGTCCCTGACCTGTGCTTGCCTGTGGGTCATCCAGTGCCTGCCGTGGGAGCCTGCCGTTGGCCCTAGGGGCAGTTTATTGCTGAGGATCTTCTCCTGCCAGAGTCGTCTCTCTTAAAACTGGGCATCTTCCCATCTGCGTATTTATCTGCACGGGTCGCACAAAGTAGGTTTGTTCTTGCCTGTGATTTACTTGTTACGAGATGTAAGTGACTCGAATTCAGAGATTAGTTGTGTTGGTGGCCGTGATGGTGTCACAGCTCCAACCGGCCCCTGACGTGCAAGCGACCAACCCAGACCAAGCGCCTGGTGTCTCAGTTCAGAACGTGAAACCCGACTGACTTGTGAATTGCTGAATTGAACAGGTCGGGGTTGCTCAGGAACCCAGTCTGGAAATGTTGGGTCATCAATGTCACTAATCCTTCCCAAAGCAAACTGGTAAAAATTTTGATTTTTGAAAACTGGGAGATGGTGGTTTCCAGATTCTTTAAACAATCTCCTTAAAAATTCCCTCTCCCCTGTGCTAGAAAGACAACAGCAGAAAACTGGAGGAGTGAAAGGTAAAAGCAAAAAAACTTTGATTTTTTTTTTTTTAACCAAGAACTTCTACGAAAATGAAAAATCTCTATTAAAAATTATTTTGTTTAACAGGTCATTTTGATTTGATTATTGTTTTTATTTTTCAATGGCAAGTTATTTACTGTTTTCTTTTCCTCTCATTGTGTGGCCCCGAGCCTCACTAAATGTGTTCTATTCAAACCCTGCTCTGAAGACAGAAATATTAATTTCCACATGGGCTTTTCTATAGAACTCATCACTATGGTAACTGAATGTTTCATAAACATTAATGAACTTACTTTCACTGCACTGCAGTGAGGCATCGGGTGGTAGTATTATCCCCATTTCATGATGAAGAACTGAGGCAGAAAGAGATTAAGTACAAAAGTATTCACTAATTTTAAGTTCCCAATCCGAGATGCACGGTCTGATTTTTCAGAGGACTTGGCTTGTTATCTGTTCAAAGCGTAGCTCCCATCGCCTTCGCTTGCAGCTGTGAGTTCAAATTTCTTTGTGCTTTCTTTGCTCGCATAGAGACTGCTTTAATCCTGTTCATACACGGCCTTTTTAATTTCTTTCCCCCAAGATAATCAGAAGGAACCGAAACTTATTAGCTACTGGCCACGTATTCTTTCTCCGTATTAACAGAAATGACAATACTTTACATAATTTTATCCAACCACCAATTCACAGGTTTGCTGTTACAACTAAAACCAGAAATGGCCTTATCCTAACTTATCGAAGTTAGAAAAGCATTGGCTCTGGTAGAGTTTATTTTTTCATGAAAGGGGACGAAACTCCTGGGAGCCACTTGCTTTGAGGATAACCTGGAGGCTGCTGAAGTAGCTGCAGTTAAATTGGTGTTTGGGATCGTGGGTCTTTATTCAGAGTCACTCATTTGAGAAATGAATCCTGCCCTCCCTGAAAGCCAAGATATCGAAGAAACCGCGTGAATGAGATGTATCTTGTTATATGGGGTTTTCCAGCAGGTGAATCAAGTATCTTGTTTCAAGCACACCTGGGCACCGGCAAGGTTCAGGTTTGCAGCCACTCACCCGCAGACCTCCCCCTGCAGAGGAGGGGGTCTCCTAAGATCACTTTCTGTCTTGTGTCTTCAGGCAGAGGGCCTCGATAGTGGCTGAGGATATCTGGAAGAGCCAGGCCTTAATTTGCATCACAATACGTCACCTGGAGTCGTGGCTCCCCTCATTTGGAATATTTTGCAGGCTCCCGTCCCAGTCTTTCCTTTAGACCTACAAGCTGCAAAAGCTTGCAAATGCAAAGTTTTCTCTCAGAGCTTTCTGGAAGATCTACTTTGGGAAAAAAATGTTGTCGATGTTTTTCTGAAGCAGTGGCTTGGAAAGCAAGCACTGACCCCATCTTAACCACAGAGGTGCAAACAGGCTGCTGTAATATTGCGGTGTTGAATTTTCCTTCCAGTGCCAAATGAAAGAGAGCTTGCCCTCTTCCTCAAATCTCTCCCCGATCGCGAGATGAGTGAGCCGGTAACTGCAATATCCGACGGCTTCACCAAGTTGAGAATGTGATGTCTGTGTAATAACGCTCAATTTTGCACACTTCAAATCCATTAGTAGCAATTACCTTACCTGAGGTGTTTTGAGTTAGTTTTAGCACAGCATTCTTGCAGTCGGTAGATAATGAGCATAATAATGTATACAGCATTTTCAAGTCTCTGTTTTTAGCTACAATAATGCCATTAGGATTCTATTTAGCAAATGTGTGCTTCACACAGAAAGTTAAGACTTTTTTTGCTGATGTTTCTCCCCATCCTCCCCCTTTTCCTGTTGCACCTCACGTCCTAGTCTGTGCAGCGCTGGCTCTCCTGAGAGAGCAGGGAAGTGTTTTAGCCACCGCACTCGTGCAAAGGCAGAGGAGCCTAGTGCACCGAGCACAGAACGAGGACACAGCAGAGCAGGGTTTTGCTTTTGCCTCGCTGCAGCCTGCGTGGCTGCGCGTTAGAGCCCATGCGGGAAGATACTGCTGAGGGGAGCCCGGCTTGGGCTGGATCCAAGGGGTGGATGGTCAAGCAAAGGTGGTTGTAGTGCTGGTTGCCCCATGCCTGCTTGTGTCCAGAAGTCGTTGATGTCACGTAGCTCTGCTTTGGGTGAGATAACTCTGCCCTTGCTCCGGGCTGAGGGGCCACCCCAGTGCACCGCCATTACGGACCTCTCTTCCTCAGGTAGAACCCCCCGTCCTTGTAGCAATGTAACTACTTCAGGAAGGCTTTGGCGGGGTGGGGGAGAACCAGTACGCCACCAGGTTTTCCTTCCCTCTGCCCACTGAGAGAGGAAACCCAAGAATTCTGATTTTTGGCTGTCATCTAAACCAAACGATACTGCTAAGCTCGTGTGCACACCCAGAGCCTTCTAAGAAACAAAATTTCTTTGGTTTTATCTTTCCGAAGAATTCCTTACCAGAGAGCGAAGGAGGGGCTGGAGAGGTGTAAGTGATGCCTTTGTAGATGTTGCTGCTGTGGCCTCTGACACAGAGATCATACCAGCATGTTACAAATAGCTCTAAAACCTTACAGTGCTGCTTTCATAATAGATTGACCAAACTCAAGAAGCAAAGAGTATTTGGGTAGCCACACAAAATGCTTTGGGAAACTGGCTTGTGTTTACAGCTGAAGCTTTGGAAACAGATGGAGGAAGAGCTTGCAGAGCCTTCTTTGTTTTAAAAGGGAGTACGTGAACGTGTTTTTGGCAGATGTGACCCTTCTCTCCAGCTCTTTGGCATTTAGATGCTCTTTAGACAAAGCAAACTAATTCTTCTGGCATTGAACTGATCTTTCTCACCGTTCAGTTGCTCTGGCACACTGACTGCATGCCCATCTGATGGGTCCACCTGCCCTGCGAGCACACATTCACCACTCTGGGTATCCCATGCTTGATGGAGAGAGGTGGAGAGCTGTCCTGGTAATGCTCAGCAGGGAAAACTATGCTGAGCTGTAGCGCCCCATGGACGAGGACAAAATGATGGAAAAGCACCCGGCTGCAGGGAGATAACAAAGTGATGCTGGCTGTGGGCTAGGTGGGGTGGAGGGGAGCAGAGCCTGTCCTCCCTCCTCCGCTGCTGCCCTCTCTCCCTGCCTGCAGGGCTGCCACACGGGCAGTCTGGCCGTGACTGCCTGTTCCTAGGGCTGAGGTGTTTGCTCACCACCTCCTGGCCCCTTCTGCTGTGAGTGACTGTCACCTCCATCCAGCTGCTGCCCCGAGTGTCTGCTTACTTGACAGAGGAGCCCAAAAGCTGACCCCATCTGCAGCCTGCAAACGGAAGGGTAGCCGGGGGAGGCAGATATCACCTCTCAGTCACAACGTGCCCAGGCTGCTCCGGGGGCAGCGCAGCAAAGCGCTGGCCCTGATCTTCTTCAATTGCCATCACCTACCCTGAAATTAGTAACAGCGCGGCCAAGGTTAGTGGCAAATTCGGATACCCAAGCCAGAGAGGAGGAGGGTGAATAAAGGACAGTGGTTGCGTACAGTGTAAGCGGTTGCCTTAGACAATGTGTGACCTCTGAATTAAAAAGACCAGGATTAGCAAAGAGCTTTTTGCATTATTGGGTCCATTTACAAAAAGCTTTAGTCCTAATTGTATGGTACCATAGAGCTTTAACTCGAGCACATATTGGTTTTGTAACCTGATCCCCACATAAATCATAGTCAGTGTGAGTGGAACAATTAGTGCCTTAATCTACTGGAACTACACAGTATCTTTAAATCTGAATTTTCCTGATCATTACGGGTATTACAAGAGTCAATTAATTTATATTTCACACAAAATGTAATTAAATCCCACGATAACCTGACTGTGAAATGGAGGGGGGAGGGATGAGGAGCAGTGGGGGAAAGGTCTTTCCTCGTGGAGCTGCCATCAGGCATCGCGGCACGGTATTGACGGAGGCGAACTGCCTCCTCTTCAACGTCACAAGTCTTGGGGTGAGGCGTGTGGTTTCCTAATTTCATACTGAGCAGCCGTGGTGTCACAAGAAGGGTTTGCCGCTGTGTACTTCCAACGCAGCCCGCAAGAAAAAACGTCCCGTGTTTGCTCACCCATTTAAGCGATTGGGAAGGAGGAAGACCTTGATGTTGCAAAGAGCCCGGTGCCTGTAGTTGGTCACCTAAGGGAATCCACTTATGACTCTATTACCCGGTAAATTAGCAGAGTGGTTCAGTCAGGTATATTTATCATGAAGAGAACTGAAGATAATTAATACACTGCATTGAATGCAAATTGCACCCACAGCACTTATCTCATTTTCAATTAGCACAAATGTTACAGCACTGCAGGCTTGTTATGGTTTTACCATGGGCTGGGTAATTAATTTCTGTGAGCTACATATCAGACACCTGATAATGCCGTTTATTAATAAATGTCACCCCAGGTATCTGTTAGGAGAGGTAAATAAATTAAATGTTCAGTTGTCTGCCCTGTGCAAATCTATTCTTACACCTCATTGCATCTTTTCACTTGTTTGTTTATCAAGGAGAATGACTGCGGAGATTACAATGGCAAACAAAGGAATATGAGGAACAATAATCCATCCCCAAAAGCGGTGTTTCTCCTGGAGACAGCCCCGCCGCCGATGGTAGGAGCCGTGCCGCGGCTGCACCTCTCCTGCCTGAGCGAGCCCTGCTCGGGGCCGCCCGGCACCCCTGAGAGGAGAGAAGAGGCCCCCAAATCCTCCACTCTCAGGGAATTGACTGACCACTTGTTGATGTATCTTCTGTCCCTCAAGGCGCTTCAGCGGCGCCCTGCCACAGCCCGCGTTGGGCTGACGTCCACACCGCTCCCCGTGGCACCGCTGCTCGTCAGCTCCCGAGGTGGTTTCGGGTGTGTGCCATCAGCTCCCAAGAGGTGGTTCTGGGGGTGTGTTTTTCCCTTTCCTCCCAAAACCTCACCAAAGGAGGGTGGGGGTGGGCGAAGCCGCCATCATGTCTCCACCCTGAGGTGGCCGCGGCAGACGTGAGGGACCCTCTGACTGCCGCAGGGCCAGAGGCGGTAGGGCATGGCCGACACCAGGCGTTTTCAGAGCTCTCTCCTTGTCTTGGGAACAAAATAATGGTGATTATAGTGAGAACAAAGCAGCCACACACTCTCTGATCGGTTCCAGGCCTTGGGAGCTGGTGCGATTTCGACAGGCTGAGGGAGGACGGAGCTGGCTTCTGCAGGAGCGGCAGGAGGAGAGGATGCGCCACGTCCCCCGGACCCTGGGCTTGCTTCTTGTGAGCGGGAGATCATATCTGGTAAACTTTATGGCCAACTTCGGCTTTCAAAAGTTACAACAGGAGTCCTGTCACCTGTGTGAGAAAAGTTGTTTGGTGGTTTTTTTTTTCTCGTTTGATTTTAAAATTTCAGCGAGTCACACAAGTAAAAATAGGTGAATGTGCTCCAGCTAACCCAAACTTTAAAAAAAATCGATTCACTGGAATCTTAGAAAGGCTGTTAGGTTCGGAAAACGTGCGTGGTCAAACACAACCTGTTGTGCCTTCTCACTTCTCTGCCAGCTTCTTTCACGGGGTCTGTTCAAAGAGTACCTGCTCCTCCTCCTGTTTTCCAGCAGAGACCTGTGCCACAGGCTGTGGTGGTGGCTTTGGTGATCCCTTTCCCCAAGGAAGATCTCAAGCAGGCAGCTGCACTCACTGTAAGCAAGTTTTGCTTCATCTGTCTTAGACCACGCCAGCCTTATTAAACACCCCCCATGCCATGTGGGCGCAGTTCAGGTGACAGAAAGAGGCTTTACACAAGTTTTGCTTCATCTGTCTTAGACCACGCCGGCCTTATTAAACACCCCCCATGCCGTGTGGGCGCAGTTCAGGTGGCAGAAAGAGGCTTTACGTTAGCGATTTCTTACTGCAAGTCCAGAATCAAGGCAAGTAGAGCCGTGCTGTAGAAATACTTCTGTTCTGGTGTACATTGGTTGTACTAGTTTGAAATCGCTGGAAAAATAAATACCTTTAATTGACCGTTGTACTGGTAGAAATCTGGGTATGGAACAATCGCCAGCCTTTCCTGAAGCTAGAGAGTACTTACAGCAGAAAATTAGGTGCAGTATGACTCTCAGTTCCCCAGATATA
Source organism: Buceros rhinoceros silvestris (assembly GCF_000710305.1). NCBI lineage: Eukaryota > Metazoa > Chordata > Aves > Bucerotiformes > Bucerotidae > Buceros > Buceros rhinoceros. Next base: position 106,647 of record NW_010398098.1, on the reverse strand, counting down.
GACGTATTTAGGAATAGCCACGTTATGGGAAACTTGTAAATTAGCTTTAGGGAAGAAAGCCTCTAACAAGTGACTCTTGCCACAATAATTTAATCAGTGTGAATTTCAGCAAACACTGCTCTTAAGCAAAGTGCTTCCATCCCTTATGCAGGTCTCCATTATATGTCCTAGTTTTTATACAGTAAATAATTTCCTGGTAGTGTGACCTATCATCTTAGCATTGTCTGCTGTGATCTTTTCAGATTGCAGGACTTGGGGATATCGCGCTGTTTGAAGACGGGGTTTACAATTATGCTTTAAAAATGCTGCAGCACTTGAGAAATCAATTAAAAAAAAAAGGCGTCTTATTTGGATTAAGGTTTATACTCCAGAGGTGTGATTTTAAGGCCAAATGACCCGCCATGTTTACTCTGCTGGGAAGAATGTATAAACTCCCAGTTTAAACAATTCTGATAGTATCCATGCTGAGGAGCTGGCAAGGTATAGATTGAGGCAAATTTCTTATTTGAACAGGGACAACATATACAATAAAAACAGAGGTGTGAGTGCACTTTAATATCTGAGTGGATAGATCTGGCTTCATTCTGTTCGGATCCCAGGCATGGCAGGTCCAACACGGGCTGCTGGTCTGAGCGTGCGCCCTGCGTGTCGGCTGCCCCTGGGTAGCCGCTTTGCCCCGGGAGGCAGAGGGCAGCTGGTGCCAGGGCCATGCCAGCCATACCATGCCGACCAGTTTTTGGCTTTGCTGGTGGGACTGGTGTCGTGGGGAATAGGCGTGGTGAAAAAAGTCCTTGAGGAAGGGACACTGCACCGTTTGTCAGAGCCTTCTGATGGGATTATGCAGCAGAACAAGGAGAATTTTACCTGGAGAGAGGCCTAGAAAAGGGTTGTTGGTGGCTGCAGTCAATAGTGAGCTGGTGAGCAGCGAGCTTACGCGACTCGTCTACATAGTAGCCAGCTCCCTGCACTCTGTGATGAGCCTTTTACCAGTCACACATCGATTCCCTCTTCCACCTTCCTGCCAAGGGAGAAGTGGATGTAATGGAGCATCTTATATTTGTGTTTCTGATGTTATTACCTATGCAAGTGGAGGGACATGTCTTGTGATGGAGGGGAAGTTCGGTGAACGTTTGCATTCCCTGAAGATGCTCAATCCACAGGCTGAGGTCTCTGGACAGGTGTGGATGATTCTTTCTGCAGAGAGCTCATAGGGCTAGTGGAGCAGATCTGTCAAACGTTTCCTTCACTGCGGCTTTATTCAGTGTTAGATGTGACGAGGATGGTAAGAACGAAGACACCACAAACTCAATTAGGAATTCCATGGGAAGCTGGTGCCAGGCCCGATGCCAGGTTTGATATGCCTTTGTCACTGAAGAGATGCATTGCAGCAGTAAATCAAGTTTTCTGAGCATGAATGCTGCGTGCTTGCATATTTCAAATGACTATAGTCCAGCTGAGAAGTGACACAGCCATGAATAACGGAGACAAGGTCATCACCTGCCAGGGTGGCAGAGGGTCTCCTAGCCAATGGAAGAGAACAGAAGTGTTACTTGCAGAGGCTGCTGTGGGAAAACCTGGCATCTGTAGCAAATCCAAGAGCTCTCCTAAATTAAGAAACAAACACCAATCGGTGAAGTGCGCCCTCATGCCAGGCACAGTGCACTCAAGTGACAAAGTCTTAAAGATGCTTTCCTGTGTGCCATCTGTCTTACCTCTGTTTTGCTTGGTTCTAACCAGGTGCTGGGTTTTCCTCCAGTGCCATGTTGGCGGCAGCAGTGCGTGGCTGTACGCAGAAATTTAGGTATAGCTGTTTCTGGCAGTTCAGCCCATGCCGTGTCACCTAACAGCTCTGTGTCGGTACAGCAGAGCCCTGCGAAGAATACAGATCAGGAGTCTGCAGGAGAAAGGGGTCTAGTGCTGGAGGTAACTCTTTGTCACGAGTCACAGGGTGTGTCCCAGAAGGAATGACTCAAAATAATTTTAGTACATTACCCTGGACTTCTGCCACCCATCAGATGAGACAGCAATATCTCATGAAGTCAAGGAGGATGAGGATGGATGTCTGCCCTCTTCCCGCTGGCAGGAGGGCATCATCCATCAATGCCACTCGAATAGCCCCTGTTCCACATCCTGGCTTGAATCCAGACCGTGCCAGATCTAAAAGACTCACTTCTGGCAGGTTTATTCCAAGCTGTCCTTTGACTAGTAGCTGTAGGAGCTTTCCTGGGCATTTGGAACCCTCTTGGATGTTAGTTAGGAAGATCTCCTGTCTGCAGGGTAGATTGCCTCAAGGCTGGGTGACAGTCAGTTCCCAACACGTCGGTAATTCTCGGTTGGTGTCCTCCCAGCTCCCCTCTTTCAAGATTTTAGCCTTCTGGGTTGGGATCTGGAGCAATCCTGGACAGATGGCAGTGCGGTGAAGCCGGACAGTGGCTGGATTAAGT